>NC_137820.1:18463363-18623363 GCF_963921795.1 Nannobrachium achirus
ACCCGACACATCTCATTAAGTCTTCGGAATCTCCTTATACATCAGGCTGTTCCGGAGGAAATCGGCGCAAGCGCTGACTCATTGAGACATCACTTCATAAAAGGCTCTGACATCACGTACACCACATGAGTCAATGGGCATAAATGGACAGTTGGACACAGGCAAACAGATGGTCAAAATGGGTCCTATGACAACAGGTATAATGGGGTTCGCATTAAAGGGGGAACCGGCACTGTCTGCAACACAGTCGGAGGCACAGACAGATACAGAGATCTCCATAATGGGCATAAAGGGACACAGACAAACAGATACAGAGATCTCCGTATGGGCATAAAATGGATGCAGACAGACAGATACAGATATCTCCATATATGAGTATAAATGGACACAGGCAAACAGATGGTCAATACGGGTCCTACAGATAACTCCATATATGGGCATAAATGGACACAGGCAAACAGATGGTCAAAACGGGTCCTACAGAGATCTCCATATATGGGCATAAAATAGACGTAGACAGACAGATATCTCCATATATGGGCATAAATGGACACACGCAAACAGATGGTCAAAATGGATCCTATGACAACAGGTATAATGGGGTTTGCATTAAAGGGCGGGCATTCATTCCCTATTTACATTGTTCCCGAGTTGGCCAGGGCGCCGACTAGACGCTCGGCCGTCCATCTCCATATATGGGCATAAAATGGACGTGGACACACAGATATCTCCATATATGGGCATAAATGGACACACGCAAACAGATGATCAAAACAGATCCTATGACAACAGGTATAATGGGGTTTGCATTAAAGGGCGGGGCATTCATTCCCTATTTACATTGTTCCCGAGTTGGCCAGGGCGCCGACTAGACGCTCGGCCGCCCTTTGGGCGGCCGAGCTTCTAGTTATTATTATTATTAGACACTTTGAATACCACAATATTCGCAGATTCGCTCATAATTATATAATTGTATATATATATTTTTTTCTTATCTAGCAATTTTGTTTACATATCATACAAATGTTACTGAACTCCTTATTGAAACAGTGTTGGCTAAACATCATTGTGCTGCTATTACGTTATGGATGTTTGAATTTAAATTTGTCAAGCAATATCTTCTCAGACAATTTTTTACTAGACTTTTCAAGATATTTAGCGTGTTGAATGACCTGTTTCATGCAAATGTCTCTCTGCGAGTACATTTTCATACAGTGCTGACATGAAAGGAATCCAAAGTGGCTTCCTCAAAAAATAAAAAATTCACATCCTTTGGAAAATGGTGCACAGTACTGTCAAGTCAGTGGGCTAAGCATGCCAGATCCTTATCTGTATGGTCCTTTAAAATAGATCCAGATCCAGTAGTCATCTGGTATCTTTTATGTCACTGTAGTCACCATGTGGCGTTTCTGTCTCCAGATCCTGAAGCTCTGTCCCAAGAAGAAAAGCTCAGCCTCCTACACCTTCTGCAAAGCCATGGGGCTGCTCGGCATGCAGTTCCACCTCTTCAGCAACGAATGTAAGTTGGTGCTGTGCACAACACTACAGCAGCAATGTGTTGTCGTCAGGGACGTGCTGGCCATTGGGAAAAGCGGGACAACTCCCGAACGGCTAGTTCATTCCCGGCCGGTGCGGGCCCGGCCGGTCCCGGTTTTTCGCAAAGCAAAGCCCTGCTTCATCATACAAGGCCGTTGCACAAAAGTAGTGAAAACAGCAGATCTACAAGCACACAACGCCGTAGATCGGCTGTTTTCACTAGTTTAAATAATTTTTTAAATGATAAATACAAAACAAACGGTTTTGGACATACAAGGTTTCCACCCGACAACGACGAAAATAACTCATGTAATTGGCCCACTGGCTTGTCACTTGTCATGATCTGAAATGGCAAATCTTTGAGTAGCAGCAGCGCTATAGAGAGAGATCTCTCTCTATGGCGCGCAATGAGGGCCTCTACAACTCTTTTTCCCGGGCTGAATCAGGGGCCCAGCACGTCCCTGGTTGTCGTGTTCATTCTCTGTGGAGCTCAACCAAAGCGTCAGTTTTGCTGCTGAGCCAACAGGATTTTCCCCTCTTCATTGACAGAGCGATGCATGGTATTTTGGAGTCCTCTGCAGCATCTTGCTGTCAACAGGGTTTGCAGTAGTTTGTGTAGTGCTGACAATTTCCTGATAGAGCATTCACTTTACCTTTTTTTAACTGCTGTCTGCTGCCAGGCAACAAACACCTCCAGCTAAAGAGTTGCAAGTGTTCCTAAGCAACAGAATCTTTGCATTACAGAGTAGGACACACTGTAAACAGTGGTAGAAGTTTTTCTTTTCTTTTTTTTTTCATCAAGTACTGAACTTAAGTACACTTTTGCTCCAGTACATCTGTAATGAAGGATACAGTGCTGGTTTGAGGGTGAATAGTATAGTATAGTCTTGTACTTTATTTGTCA
Source organism: Nannobrachium achirus (assembly GCF_963921795.1). Lineage (NCBI taxonomy): Eukaryota > Metazoa > Chordata > Actinopteri > Myctophiformes > Myctophidae > Nannobrachium > Nannobrachium achirus. The sequence continues at coordinate 18,465,804 of NC_137820.1, forward strand.
TTGTAATTATTTGACCGCGTTAGTTAGATTATTATTACAACATACCGTATATTAACTACTTTGGCTATTAAAAAATAGCACATCGCGAGTTTAACAATTCAAGTACTTTTACTTTTTTCTCTCTCTTAGAATAAAAGGTTGTGATGAAAGCAGTGCACTGTATTGTGTCATGATGATGTGTCCCACCAGACTACGCCCATGGCATCACCATGCTGAGCCCGTTCACGTCCGAGAAGAAACAGCTGGTCAGTTTCTGCTCCCCCAGCGGAGAGGAGCTGAGGAAGTTCGCTGAGGAGCTCCGGGAATCGATCGCCGAGGTCAACGAGATGGAGCAGATACACATCCAGTGTAAGCAAGGACACGTCAATCCATCAAACAACATACAGTACATGTCAATACTAACATACCTAACTAACCTAACTAACAAACATGTTGAGAAATTCGGACCTAATCTGACCAAAAAGCGACGCGTTGTGAGCACACAACCAAGTGTAAAATCAGTCATTACAATGCCATCAAGGCCTGCCAAAATACATTTTAGTTGACTAAATCAACTGTAGATTTAGTCGCCTAAAAAAACGTATGATATTTAGTCAACTAAAATTAGACTAAAACTAAAACTTTTCAGGTGACTAAATTATGACTAAAACTAAGTGACATTCTATTCAACAGACTATGACTAATCAAAATTTGCTGTCAAAAATAACACTGCATAGTGTTAGCGGTCCAGGCACCTAGGCTGCTAATGCTAATCCCGACGCGACGACCTTTGCTGCATGTCACTCCCCGTCTCTCTCTCTCTCTCCCCATTTCCTGTCAGACTACTGTTCACTATCAATAAAGACAGAAAAAGACCCCCAAAATATCTTAAAATGAAAACAAATACATTGACGGACACAAATGATTGGTTGGTGATGCTTTCTTTGGGGTCCCGCAGGGGAGATGGACAGGCAGCAAGGTATCCAGCCACACGGTGTGCACACCAATGGCAGCCAAGTGGAGACACACACGGGTCACGGCTCTCCTCTAGGTACTGCCATTTTGGGTTTTCTTTGCACACGGCACAACACAAATATGCTAATGCAGACATGGGAAGCACACAGGACATCTGTCCTCCCAACTCAAGATGGACTGGAAAGTAGGCCAGCCACATGGGAACAGGTGAATAAGGATGAAACGCAATGAAAACAAAAGTACCATGCAACAAAAATACATTTTTTGTAGAAATTACTGTAATTCATTGTAATTTACAGCACTGGTTCTCAAAGTGGGCTCCATGAGGTTATTCAAGGTATTTTATTAGAAAATAGCTGATATAAAAGCTAAGAAAAAGCTTGTAGATGTGCTGTTTTCGAAGAAATGCTGACAAATGTTGACAAAACATTGACAGAGCTCTCATGGTAGAAGAATATTTTCAAATGGTGGTCTGTTGCCAAATACATGTTAATATTGGGCTCCTTGGATGAAAATGAGAACCACTGCTTAACAGCATGTTTTTGCAACAAAAGAGCCTTCTTTGTGTTGTTGTTTTTCGGGGCGTATTCTCTTCCATTTAATGCAAGAACTTTGCCTTCCGCTTGTTAGTGACTTACCCGTGCAGCTGTCTCTCTCCCCCACAGGGCAACAGGATGTGTACGATAAAACGGGCAACAACAATACAGTGGAGGTGAGTGTCACGTGCCCCTTCCTCTAATCAGGTAAGTGTTTGTGTGTTTCGGTGGTGAATGGTGGTAGTGTTTCATCTGCGCGAGCGAGTGGTCAGTCAGAGAATGTGCTTTTGTTTCCGAGAGGAGAGTGTTTTAAGTGCTTTGTGCTTGGCTTCATGGGAGTGGTGCCCGGGGCACGTCCACGCTGTGCAGCCGAGAACCTACTGACCCCGCCTGCTGAGTGGAGTCTGCTTTAACCACTGGAACCTCGCCATCACTATTCTGGGGGGGTGGAACAATAGACGAAGCTCACAACGCATCACATTCTACACCAAGTTTCGTATCTTCGGAGAAGAGATTTTGGGCCCACTCTTACCCCTTTTGCCTAAACCTTTTGGACACGTTGTGAGCTTGTAAGCTCGGCTATTTGAGCAGTTTTTCAAAATAATAAAAAAAATGCCAAAAAGGTTTAGGCATAAAGGGTAAGGCAAGATAGGCTACTGCCCTTGGTGTAGATCTGAAAAAGAGCACACCTAGTATAGTGCAATTCCGCTTTACTAAGTATAGAGGGTCTCAAGTGGTTAACTAGTTCTCCATACAGCCTCTCTCTCTCTCTCTCTCTCTCTCTCTATCTCTCTCTCTCTCTCTCTGCCTTATGAGAGGATCAGTAGGGGCTCCATCACTGGCCGGGAAACATTCCTTATTTCATCAGCTGCCGCTGCACACCAGCCTAACAGTATAAGCCTTTACAAACCCACCATAAGCCCAGCTGCTCTTACATATACATCTACAAAGCCAGATTTAAGCCTGATGGCTGTGAGTGAGTGTGTGTGTGTGTGTGTGTGCGTGCGTGCGTGTTAGAGCCCAACTAATATTGTTTATTGCTTTGGATGATATATCAGCCATTCGTTTGACTATTTGTGTCCTGGTTTTTAATCACTTTCAACCCAGCGTGCTTACGAGTTCTCAAATAAGATGTTTAATCATAGTCTTTCAAACTGATTAGAACAACAACAACAATATTGGTCAGACCATCGGTGATCTGTGGTCAGCATCCAACCCAAGAATCTGCCATCAGTCGGGCTCTAGTGTGTGTGTGTGTGTGTGTGTGTGTGTGTGTGTGTGTGTGTGTGTGTGTGTGTGTGTGTGAGTGACCATCATTGAGTGTTCGTTGTTGTGTGTGCGCCTATTACACCAGTTCGGTAATCATTCTTTTAGCTAAGGATTAGTAACAATATCACTTCTTCCCTGCCTCCTAAATCTGTATCTCTCCTCTGGTTTTGAGTCCTTTGCGTTTGGCTTCCCTGGCTCCTGTCTCACACAGTCCTTTAGAGGTAGAGAGACACCAAGCCCTCGGTGTCACTTCTCTCCTTTTTTCTCCCTTATGGCCCCTCTCTCTTGGCTTCTTATCCCTATAAACACACGCACGCACGCACGCACGCACGCACTCTATCTCCCTCGATCCGTCCCCACTTTCTCTGACCAATTGCACAGCCCCCTCCCCCCGCCTCACCTTCCCCCCCCCCCCCCCCCCCCCCTGGGCTGGTGGTGTATCGTGCGCGTGTGCGTGTGTTTGTGTGTGTTTGGGTTATTTTTTTTAAATATTCTGTTGCATGCGCTCGCTCTGCATGCCCCGCATGCCCGCATGCCCCATGTTGCGTAACTCACCAAAGAGGGCTGCGTAGAGGCTGCGTTCAGGCTGGTAACTCCTCGTGCGTTCTCTGACTGTTCCTAAACTAGGTGTCAATTCACAACAGGCTGCAGACCTATCAGCTGAGCCAGCCCAGCATTGAGTCCACCGCGCTGGCCCTGGCCGCTCCCCCCGCCCTCCTCAGCCCCGTCCAGGCGGGCGAGCAGCTCCGCCCCGAGACCCTCATCCAGTGCCAGCAGATCGTCAAGGTCATCGTGGTGGACCAGAGCGGCCGGGGCCGCATGGAGGCCTTCCTCAGCCAGAGCCCAGCCTCCCATCGGCTCATCCAGTCGGCCATGTCCACCCCGGTGCGCGCCGTCAGGGAGAGGGAGGGGGACGGCCCCCAGCCGCCGCTGCCGCCCCCGCCTCCGCCCTACAACCACCCGCATCAGTTCTGTCCCCCCGACTCGCCCCGGCTGCACCACACCTTGCCCTTCAGCCGCAGGCGCAACTCTAGCGGCTCACGCAGCATCGTCTGAGCCCAACACACACACACACACACACACACAAACAAACAACACTGATGATGTGCGCACGGCCACACGCACACTCACACACGCACACACACACAGTCACTCATTCGCAACATCTGGAACACACACAAAAAGATAAGCACACACACACACACACACACACACACACACACATGCACACCCACACACCAACACACGTGTGCACGCTCACACACACACACACACACACACACACACACACACACACACACACACACACACACACACACACACACGCACACACACAAAAGGCACTAGCTCACTCACTTTGACTGGTTAAAGATAAAAGAACAGTAAGATAAGAAGGGAATATCTGCGCCAGATAAAAGGACACAGGAAAGTGAACCAACAGGATTCTATTTATAACGGTATTTATTGTGATCCTGGGGGCGTTTCCGCTGGCATTTTTCAAAGACAATTTTTTCTAATCCTCTAAAATGTATGTCACTCAATATACAGTAGATAACGCAGGTTGTCCATCTGTTGTTCACACCATTTGATTTGTAAAGGACTCCTCGTTGTGAATTCCCTGACTTAATATGCATCACGAAGGCCCCGTGGCGCTATACCAGTGATTCTACCATCCTCGTCTTTGGAACCTAAAGGGATACAACTGATTCAAACCAGGAGTAGCAAGATCACGCAGGGATGGATCCTGAAGGTTCTATTTTGTTTGCTTGCAGGGAAATGTTATTTTAAAAGTTCCCATATCTTTCTTTTTTCTTTTTGTTTGAAGCGGCTTCATGTTCTTCTCAGTGATAACAACACTCAAAAATAATATTTTAAGCACAGTGGATCTCGCTCCTTCACATTTTTATTCCGTGCAGTTGTTTTGAGACCTGCCGGAATGCCAACAAAAGAAGATGACCGATGCTCCGAAGTCTTTATACTGTCATGTAAAATAAGTAGCATAGATGAGCAAAGGTGTAGCCGCTTCCTCGACCCACCAGACTTTCAGAGAAGACCATTATCCTGATGACAATCATGTTCCTTTTTATTTCATTGTCTATGTACGTAGGAATGATGTTCACGCCACTGAGGAAAATAAGGACAGAGCGTTCTTGTCAGCCTTGAGCTGATTCTGTGGCGCTTTTGGCTGTTTGAGGAGCTCAGGAAAAGATATATGCTGCTACACAGTGGCAAGAAATTAGTGAAATTTGTCACAGCACTGACAACATTGTGTTGCACTGTATGTTCAGCGTGACTTAATTGATGATGGTAATACCCGAGTGTTGTTTCATCCAGTCTCTAAACACTTCCCATGCCAATTACGTCCAGGAACGTGATAAGATATACGACGGCGCGAGGCCACGGCCCCCGTTATCACGTCCAGGGACGTGTTAGCTGGTTACCATGGTAAACATATCCCATGATGCAACTCGGCCGCCATCATCAGGAAGCGTGTAATCTCCATAGGCTCCTATTCATTGCTGCGGCAAAGAAACAGCTTTATCTCGGAATCTACTTCCAAAAAAACGCTTGGATCACCGAGAAACGCTTTTTTTCACGGCAACACTGGGCCGCGACGGTCGGCCGCGGTTAGAATTTGTAATTTCCGTGTGAAATTAAACACTGTTACAATGGGCTACATTGACATTGTGGATCATAATGTGTACGCTGAAATTCCAAAAAAAAAAAAAAAAAAAAAAAAGGAAAAGAAGCAGTCTTCACACGGCATGTTTTCGGCAGATGCTTGCCTCGTGATGCTTATTTGTTACTTTAGGCCAGTGGTTCTCAACCTTTTCAGTCCGCGACCCCCAAAATAATCATATTTTACCTGGGGACCCCCCCACACTGACGAGCACTAAGAGTTGAGGCGTTTTTTCACAATGTCTGCCTCTAATATATTTAATTTGTTATTTTAGTTGTATTAAAAACTCATTAAATTGTCACTTTAGAAATGTCCATATACCCTCTATACTCAAACTTTCTGTTGGTTTCTTTACTGTTGAGTGAGAAAACAATGTAGCACATTTAAGTTAATCATCTGGGTACCCCCCCCCCCCCCCCCAAAATAATTTGGGGGTCCCGACCCACAGGTTGAGAACCACTGCTTTAGGCCGGATGTGTGTCCAGTAAACTCTCCTTTAGAAAAGAAAAAGTAAAGAGAGATTTCAACAGGGTAAACCCTCAGCTCACCTCTCATAAATGATTATCCCTCTCCATCGAGCATTTTCTTCATGTCTCTCCAGAACATCCGTTCTCTCACGAGAATATCATAAAAGCAGCGATCGCGTACATTACTGAATGTTACATCATGAGAAAAGAAGTTTGTTATAGTGTTGATTCCAGCACAATCTCCCTTTCATCCACAGTGGTGTCTCAAGTCTGAGCTGGTTCTATTCAATCACCAGTCTTACAGTACTATCAGAGACACGCTGAATATATCATGTACCCTTTTTTTGCACCACAGAATACAATGGATATATTGTAAATAGATAATATAGATTTAATATGAAAGAAAAGAACAATAATAAGTGACTGGCGTACCATTGTGTGTATCTACGTATGTATTTGTACAGAGAAGAGATCTAGTTTAAAAGATAAAGAAAGGCATATAGTTATTATAGTTCTTGTTATTCGAATTAATATCTGTTGCTACGAGAGATGGGAAACGGGCAGCTTTTATATATATAGACTATAGTCCAGTTACCATGGCAACACACTCTGATATTATTATAGACCTCACATTATTATATCATTAAATTATCATGTCACATTGTTACAAGATTATTATTAATAAGATGGCTGTGCTGCCCGGCAAGCTGTGAAAAGGGCTACGCTGCAACAGTAACGACATGGATCACTAAAGAACTACACACACCCACATACACTCCCACAGGTATGCACACACACACACACACACACACACACTCACACACACACACACACGTACCATTTATGCCAGATTTATACTGTATTCTTCATATGACGGTGTTGCGTGGCAAAAAGCACGACGAGAGCTTGTAGATCGGTTGTGCGCTGCGCTGCTCGACACCGGCGTACAACAACAACAGTCAGGGACGTGCTGGGCCCCTGATTCAGCCCGGGAAAAAAGAGTTGGAGAGGCCCCTCATTGCACGCTATAGAGAGAGATCTCTCTCTATAGCGCTGCTGCTACTCAAAGATTTGCGACAAAGTGACAAGCCAGTGGGGCCAATTACATAAGTTATATTTCGTCGTTGTCGGGTGGAAACCTTGTACTGTATGTCCAAAACCGTTTGTTTTGTATTTATCATTTTAAAAATGATTTAAATTAGTGAAAACAGCCGATCTACAAGCACACAACGCCTCGGCTGTTTTCACTACTTTTGTGCGACGGCCTTGTATGATGAAGCAGGGCTTTGCGAAAAAATGTACAAATTTGAAACTTGGAGATACAAGGTTTCTGCCCGACAGTGACAATTGACTTTGTTGGCCACCCAGCCCCCAAAATAGAACTAAGGCCGACATTTTATTTTACATTTTTTCCTAATGGCCGGCCTGGCCCGGCCGGGAATGAACCGGCCGTTCGGGAGTTGTCCCGTTTTTCCCATTGGCCAGCACGTCCCTGACAACAGTACAAATCAGGCTTTTCATACGCCCACGCACGCACGTGTACTGTAGCTGCCAAAGCAAATGTTAAAAAAATAATTCCCTTGGAATTTTGCTTGATAGTTCAAGTCAGGAAAACCCCCCTTTGTTTACTACGGATCGTCTGGCCGTGGGAAGGCTGGACCTTGTACTCTACACAGCATGATTCTTTTCATTTACAGAACGATGGGAGGAGTTTTGATCCTAAGCTTCGTGTCGTTGTTGTCAGGGCATGTTGGGTTGATTGATGTCATTTTCTCCTCCTCTTCCTCTCTGCCCTACTGCACCTTCCCCCGCCCGCCCCCACCCCCTCCCACTCCTTACACTCTTCATGGTTGTCATGGAGATGTGCCACCCCTTGCAACCTCAGGCCGAAATTGTGCTTTGTCATAGGAGAGTATCGCACACCGGAAAGAGCTGATTTTCAAGGAGTCGATGCGGCACTTTTTTGTTGTCGACGAAAGTCGGTTGTTTTCGACGTGCGACGCTTTAGTACGACAAAGCATTATGTTAGGCTTCACTGTGGAGCACCCTCAGTACTCAGTGCACCCTACACACCATGTTTCTAATGGAGATTTATAATGAGCAACATGTTTACTAATAGAATCTTTCTAAAGTTTTCTGTTTGAAGAGAATGAGAGAATAAAGTAGTTTTTACTCTGTCCGGAAGTCTTGAGTTTGTTGGGACTGTATGTGCACAACATGGCTGTGTTTGTGTGCATACCTCTTGTCTGTGCCCGCGTGTGCGTGTGTGTGTGTGTGTGTGTGTGTGTGTGTGTGTGCGTGCGTGTGTGTGTGTGTGTGTGTGTCTGTGTGTCGTGTTGGCCTCCAAGCTGTATTTTTTCACCAGTGTCTGCAACCTTAGCACTGCTGCCCAGCCCTCTCTAATGAATGAATTTGCAGCAGGTGTGCTTGGACCATGGTGGAATGAAGGAGCCACTGGGAACGTACGTCTTCGGCAGCGTTTCACGGTGCTACAGGCCACCACTCTACGCCAGCCAGCTCACACACCTGCCCTGCATGCAGTCATTAGAGAGGGCAGAGTACTGAGACACTATTGACAAGAAGGCTTGCAGTATGTGTGTAGGGCTGGGTTTTATATTGAATAATGAAAAGTCATCTCTTTGACTTAGGCAGATATGTGATTTTGGAATGTAACAAGCATTCTGATAGGCTGAGGACATATACATTACGGCAGGGTGATAAGAGTTGAGATATCACAATTGGGCCAAAATATGACATTATGTTAGCCTCATATAAATTATGTTATGAGGCTAACGATATGTGAATATTGTGGTGAATCTGACACCTGAACAAACACTCTATAGCAATGATTACTATCAGAATAGTGCTTTAACCTTTTTCTGTCAATTACACACCCCATGAAGACTCTGCAAGTCTCTGCCGGTCATCAAATTAATGGCTTAGGAATGTGACAAAAACTAAAATCTCCATGAATTCAAGGCTTCATGGGGTGTGTAATTTATAGAAAATAAGCAATTTCTTGGGTGAACTACTCCTTTAATTGCGACCGTAAGTCACAGTTTACTGTCAGAACTGGCACAGCTTGTCTGTATCCGGGTAACGCCTGACACTGTGGTTCCCCTGACACATCACTGTGACATTACAGGTGACATCACAGTGATATCAGATACTCAGAGCATAGATCTCCATATATGGGCATAAACAGGTGACATCACAGTGATGTCAGATACTCAGAGCAGGGATCTCCATATATGGGCATAAACAGGTGACATCACAGTGATGTCAGATACTCAGAGCAGGGATCTCCATATATGGGCATAAACAGGTGACATCACAGTGATGTCAGATACTCAGAACAGGGATCTCCATATATGGGCATAAAAGGGATTCTGTTAGGGATCTCCATATATGGGCATAAAAGGGATTGTATCCCAGATGATGCCCTGTTAGGAGAACCACACTAACAGAATCCAAGACAGTTGGCGCGACCTCGCCCTTGCTGTTCGCCCTTAGGCGTCTTACTGGTGTCTGTATGTGTGATAATGTGCAAGACAAGTGCAGCATAACTGATTAATCTATTCTATTGTTATAACTTTAAGAACCACAACAGCAGTGTACAGTCTTGTTTCGTATAACAATGTCAACACAGATATATTTGCCAGAAATACATTCACAATAATACATTGGACAGGCTTTCACAGGCAAGACAGCCAAGGGCATTTAAAGGGTAATCTTTTTTTCATCCTGGGTCCAATTCTCCAAGCTGATGAGTTTCACATGCTTTGTCCAATGCCTTCATGTGCAGTGTAAACAAGTTTACATCTAAGCGCTGAACGTATCAAATTGACTATTAACTGGATGTTATGTGATGTGACTGTTTCTGTTGAAAGGACTTGTTTTAAATGCTTGTTTTCAAAGGTTTGTGTGTTGGCCCCACTGGATTGTATTTGACAGCTGCACAAAGCAGTGATTCAGATTCATGTGAAAATCAACATTGAAATAAGTTATTTTTTTAAATGACCACTGGGCACGCAACGATGAAAACTACTGTAGGTCAATAGGCCAGGTTGAAAAAAAAAATCATTCTTTAAACAATTAAGCCTCAAGGTCTTCAAGTGTGACCATGACAAAAAAACAAGAGTTACTTTTAATTTCTTCAAATCACTCTTGAGAAATACATAGAAGAAAGCCCTGACAAAACCTCACAAACAAGCAAAAGAAGCAACATTATTTTTGGCTGAATAAATTAGTTTACAAAAACATAGATAACAACACGATGACAAATAAAACGCAGTTGCGAGATAACCAGTGCAATATTACCAGTGCCGTACACTTTACTTATGTGATATCTCATTGTCTGTCTTCCCGTTCACTTTGAAATCCCACCCATAGTTTAGCAAAAGCTTTGCGCCCTCCCTCACTTTATTTTCCTCACATTAAATAACGTGGACTGGGGCGTTCGTCAGGGAGGACGGTTCTTCACTAGTAGGTTCCAGGGGGTTGCAGTTTGCAGTGTCCAAAGAACAGAGAGAGAGAGACTGGCCAGTTCAGTTCGTACTGCTGTGTTCACACCCACAGACTTCCTCTCTCTCTCCTCCGCTGGTTGAAGTGGAAGAGGTCGGTGGTGGGGGGGAGTGTTATCCCTGTCAGGGTCTCTGTGCCCAGCATTTGGCCCCGTGACCCAGCAAACCTGAACATGTTCCTCTTTCTTCCGATAGACAGGAATGAATGAACCAGGCTTTACATGGTGGTCTCTTCCCATTCCAACTCGACGTCACCTGTGATCACATAAGACAGTGTTTCTCAAACTTTTACATTTCAAGGTCTCTCCTTAACTCTGACAGTGTACAAATGGAACCAAATGGACCCTAACAGGTCCATTTGGTTCCATTTGTACACTGTCAGAGTTACATACTTGTATGGGTCAATTGACCACCCTAAATTGTAAAATCAATTGAAGTCGGGGGCCACAAGACTGTGACAACAGAACAGAAACGAAAATGTTAATTGTTAACCGTTTCACCGTTTGTTGTTCGCTATATTTCCGATACGACACAACAATGGACATGTACAGTATGTCCATTAGGCAGAGATGGGCACAAAATACAAAAAAGTACTAAAGTACTAAAATCTAAATACTTGGTCATAACTTTGTCTAATACTGACCAGGATACTGTCACCAAGATACTATCCTGGTAACAGTATCCTGGTAAGTATTTCACATAGTATTTTTAATTAGTATTTCAATTTTTGGGGATTTTGTGCCCATCTCTGCATATTAGGCTATGGTAACTTTATTAGGCCTTGCTTCATACTGCATTCATGCATTTTGATGTTTTCGGTGCCAGTCCTTTATAGAGCACAGGCTTAGATTTTGATATTAACAAAAGAGGAAGTAGATACAGTATTTCAGTGTGATCTACATGGGTCATTGGCATGGGAGCGTCTTTGCGGCAAGAGTATTTGAGGGATGGCAAGGTGAAGTGTTTACACCGACTGAGAAAAAGCACAAGATGAGCTTGAAGTTAATGATGATGGAGAATATGGAAGATGGATACAATCCAGGTGAAGTATTTCTTTGGGTACATCCACTCAAGACCCAGAAATGGACACAACAATGGACAAGTATTTTCCATTAGGCTAGGGTAACTTATTAGGCCCTGCTTCATACTGCATTTATGCATTTTGATGTTTTCTGTGCCAGTCCTTTATAGAGCACTGCAGGCTTAGATTTTGATGATGATGGAGAATATGGACACAATCCAGGTGAATTATTTCTTTGGGATAAAAGGACAACATCCACTCAAGACACAGAAATGCTTTCAAGTGGATGGTTGAACTGCACTCAGAACTCATCTGTTGAGCTCTTGTTTTCAGCATGTTGCCGAGCTGTCTACCAACATGGTGAAACAATAAATTGTTGAACATTCAAAATGGTCATCCTGTACAACCAACCATCCAATAATAATTTGTTACATTTATTTTTACATTGGAATATGGAATGTATATGGAATGTGTGTGTGTGTGTGTGTGTGTGTGTGTGTGTGTGTGTGTGTGTGTGTGTGTGTGTGTGTGTGTGTGTGTGTGTGTGCGCGTGCGTGCATGCGTTTGCGCGTGCGTGCGTGCATGCGTGTGCATGTGCATGAGCGTGTGCGTGTGCGTGTGTGTTTGTGTTGTTCACCTTCCATAGTGTCCAGTGAGTCCATCTTCTCCAGGGCAGAATAGTTGACAAACCAAATAGACTGGCTGTTGCCTTTGCTGTTCAGCAAATCCAAGGTACTTTGGTGCAGGAACATGTACTGGGCCTGTGCGCACACATGCCACACAAACACACATTAACACCCATGGGGCCAAACTCGTTCAGTAATGAGACAAGGCCACTGGAGGTCGCTGTGCCAAAACTGAGTTGTCTCGTTGAGAGACGAGACAAAGGGTAAACTTTGTTACGTGCAGCTGCATCCATCCTGTGTGCCCTGTGAGAGACGCTGATGCATACGTCATAACGTGACAAGCACAGAAGCAAAATGGTGCATCTATGCTGCATAGACTTCTATTCTATGCTGAAACATAAAAAGGGCTTTATCTCTGAATAAGGTGCAAAGAACGCCAGGGAAGCAGAGATCTGCTTGTTTTCACGGCGACACTATAACGCGATGGTCGGCCCCGGTTTGGATTTTAGTTTCGCGAGCGTTTGTAAACAAATGGATTATCTTCCTCAATCGTCAGCGGCAGAGATGGGAAGTAACGAAGTACAAATACTTCGTTACTGTAACGAAGTACATTTTTCAGTACTTTGTACTTTACTGAGTATTTATTTTTCAGAGTACTTTTTACTTTTATCCGTTACATTTTAACACAAGTATCTGTACTTTTACTCCGCAACATTTTCAAAACAGGCTCGCTACTTTGGTTTTAATGATACATTAATGTTGCACCGCTGTGCGGCAGATGAAACGAAACAATAAAATACTCAAGTAGAAATACCAGTAGTCCAGTACGCAGTGTCGTAAGCGTCGCTTCCTCAGGGAACGCCTGCATGTTATGCTATGTTCAGACGTAAGACGGTGGTGCGCATTGAAAATAGCAGATCTACAAGCTCACAGCGCGGCTAACCGCAACGCATTGTGAATTTGTAAGTCTGCTGCGGTCTGCTGACACCATTTCCGCATGTGACGTCTCACAGCCAATCAATGACTACTATTTTACGTGTCCCTCTCTGTGATTGGATGATACCGCACCCGGCTGTTGTTGTTTTTACACACAACGTGGAGTTGGATGAAAACAGTGATCATTTATTAAGTTTCTGTTGGGAAATAAAAGCTAATAATCTGATTTAGGAACGCTGTATCTGCCTTTGATTACAATGGCAGCACTGATAAGTTTAACACCAACAAACAGGCTAGGTTCAGTGGCGATTTATGGAATATTTACAACAAATCCATCTGAAAGGAAAACTCCACACAAGGCAGACGGAGATGTGTATGAATGCTTACACACACTGTTTCTACAACGGTAAGCAAAAGGCAGTCCTTATAAAGTGGCTTGTTTAAGCCATTGGTTCTCAATGTGGGGTCCGGGGACCTACAGGCGTCCTTGAGGGAGTTCCAACCCAGGGGGTCCCCAGCTAAATGATAGTTAGGAACCAAATTAACCCTTGGTTATTGGACCATGGGTCTGTTACTCTCACAGTGTCTCTCAGAGTTAAATTAACATTGATTTTACCCAATAAATGGGGGTCCGTAGCCTAATGCATGTCAAACTGGGGGCCCTTGGAATTTAAATGGTTGAGAATCACTGCTAGAGCAGTGATGCATGGTGGTCCATGGGCTAATAAGTGTCATTTTGGGGGTCCTTGACATGAAAAAGTGGTGTAACTTGGTGGGCGCTGGTGCTTCAGGTTTAGCCTTGGATCAAGACAGTCTTGTGCTATGGATTGTTATGAGTAAACATGATTTTATTTATTTATTTTTTGATGGGAGAACGGTGCTGGTCGTTCTCAGCAAGAGTATGTCAGTGACAGGTTGGTTGTTTGCATTGAGAGGCAGCCGACATCACAAGTGAATGCTTGAAATCAACAATACATCTATTTCTTATATATGCCTACAGTACAGTATGTACATTATACATTTGGCCATTGCTTAGAAAGTACCAGCCATTTGGATATAAAGCTATTAAGTCGTTTTTCTTTATTTTGTTTGTAGGAATACTTTTGCCTTCTGTGTGTACTGTGCCTGTCTATGAATAGGATGGGGAAGGTGTACGCTACTGTATTTGTATTTTAACATCATATGGTGGTACTTGGAGAGACAAATATTTTCTGAGTGGTACTGGTAAAAAAAATAAGGTTGAGGACCTGATCTAACCTATTCTATTTTCTGAACATGCAGTAGTTTGAGTGAATTACAGTATGTGTACAAGTGGACTATTGTGTTATCCAGTATGCGAATCTTTAAAATTAGATATTTTATGATAAAACTGTTAACAATAAATCGAGTAACTGAAAGTAACTAGTAGTTACTTTTTAAATTGCAGTAATCGGATTATGTTACTGACTAAAGATTTTTGGTATCGTGGGATATGTATAGGCCTATTTTTATATAAGTGGTACTCAGTCTAAAAAGGTAGAAAACCTTTGCTGTATTTAGATTTCACATCATAGTTAGGAAACCAATCCTGGGCCAGTTTTAAGACGTGTGTTTGGTGGGGATCTTTGTTTAATATCCTTCAAATTCTATTGGCTTTGCACAGAAACATACGGTAAAAATACTTTTACTTTTACTTTAAAAGTACTTTTCAAAGCCTGTACTTTTTACTTTTTACTTGAGTAATTATTTGAATTGAGTACTTTTACTTTTACCAAAGTCGTTTTTTTCACAAGTACTTTTACTTTTACTTAAGTACAGAGTGCGAGTACTTTTCCCATCTCTGGTCAGCGGACACTCACTCACGTGCACACGCACGAAGCTTCCGAGGCTCTTCAAAATAAAGCGTGATTGAACAGCGGCACCAGCAACAGCTAGAAATGTTAGAAACCTTGGCGGCCGTTGTGTTAAACAGTTAAACACATTTACTGTATTTAAATGATTATTAAATAAATGACCAGCATTGCACGCAGGTAGGGTGCAGAGTGCTGTCTGTCTGTGGGTATGTACTGTATGTGGGCAAGTTGGCACTCTGTCGAGCTGCCAAATTGCACATAGTTATTTATATCAGGTCACACTTGTTGGTTGGTGGTGACATCACAGAGAATGCTGCTCCCTCATCGGCTAAAGACCCTGCCTATGTAGTGTCAGAAACATACCCACCCACCCTCAGCACTCATCACCCTACTTGCTCGCTCTGCTGGTGCAAGCAATCAAAAATAGGTTATACGGCGCCGCCATCCAGCATAAAAAAACATAACTCCTCAAACTGAGTTAATGGGTTAACCGACAGTTGCAGCCCTATTTGCATGAACTCACCATGTTCTGTACCATACACACAGGGCTGTCGCACCAAATTCTGGGCCCTGGGTACAAAGAATCACTGCAGGCCCCCCATGAATGTTCTTCATAGGGGGGAGGGGGTTTGGAGGGGGTTTAACCCGTTTAGGGAATGTGAATGTTTCTATGTCAGTGGTGCTCAAACCTGTTCATGTGAAGGACCCCCAAGGCCCTAAGGCGCATGTGCCTTAGGGGGCGTGCGCAGAGTTTCTGGATTTTTTTTCTTTTTTTAAAAAAATTATTGGGGTTTTTAGAGGTTAAAACGGGTGCAGGCGGCAGTATCAATGAACAATAATTAATAGGCTAATACAAAGCATTGAGTTCCCAGCTGCACTTCATCCCCCCATGAATGTTCTTCATAGGGGGAGGGGGTTTAACCCATTTAGACTTGGAAGTTGGGAACGCATTATTACGCATTATTTTGTGCTTTAACTATTGAAAAATAGCAGATATTCAAGCTCACAGCGAGCTTGTAGATATGCTATTTTTGAATATTTCAAATCCTACTAAGGTTGTTTCTATGTCAGTGGTGCTCAAACTTTTTCATGTGAAGGACCCCCAAAATGATGTATCTATGTATTTGGCCACGGACCCCCATCTCAAAATATTTTGTTCCAGGGACCCCCCAGAAGCAAAATCTGAGTTACAAATGTTCGCTTAAAAAATACACATATTCAAAGATTTGCACTCATTTTCACGACTTTTCAAAAATAGCAGATCTACAAGCTCACAACGCGGCACTCGTGCCGTGCTGTGAGCTGTAGATCTGCTATTTTTCAATAGCTAAAGTATTAAATAATTAAGGCCCCTCCACCTTGGCCCTAGTAACTCAGTCCCACTTCCCCCCCCCCCTTGTGACGCCCCTGCATACACATCCTCTCATGAACTCACCAGGTTCTGTACCATACACATCCTCTCATGAACTCACCAGGTTCTGTACCATACACATCCTCTCATAAACTCACCAGGTTCTGTACCATACACATCCTCTCATAAACTCACCAGGTTCTGTACCATACACATCCTCTCATAAACTCACCAGGTTCTGTACCATACACATCCTCTCATAAACTCACCAGGTTCTGTACCATACACATCCTCTCATGAACTCACCAGGTTCTGTACCATACACATCCTCTCATAAACTCACCAGGTTCTGTACCATACACATCCTCTCATGAACTCACCAGGTTCTGTACCATACACATCCTCTCATGACCTCACCAGGTTCTGTACCATACACATCCTCTCATGAACTCACCAGGTTCTGTACCATACACATCCTCTCATGAACTCACCAGGTTCTGTACCATACACATCCTCTCATGAACTCACCAGGTTCTGTACCATACACATCCTCTCGCTGCGCAGCTCGGCCACCAGGCCGTACACATCCACAAAGTCATGGTCGGCCACGTGTTGGATGAGGTGGTCCAGAGCAATGAACACACCGGTTCTACCCACACCAGCACTGAGGAGACAAACCCACAAACACTTCATTTTCCAAGGAACAATCAACTTGACTTTGTGACAGTGACAAAGGAAACACACAACGAAACATACATACAGGGGAGAAGCCCTTTAGTTGTACAGACTGTGATACCAGTAACACTCCCTAATCAGGAGATAAGCGACCATAGGTCACTTATCTCCACAAATAGGGCAAAAATGTGTTTTGCCAAAATCTTCCTGATCCATGTTGATGACATGAGTGTAGACATACTGTGTAGTGATTTTCGTGATTTTAGGGCAAAATCTGTAGGAGCAGTGTCCAAAAATGTGTTTTTAAAAATCGGCCTGGAGGTGGCGCTATATGGGAGAGATTCATGTTGATGGGATGAGTGTAGACATACTGTGTACCGATGTGCGTGATTTTAGGGCCAAAATTGTAGGAGCAGTGTCCAAAAATGTGTTTTGCAAGAGGGCCATGTGAGAAATGAGGGGTGGGGTCTCCGCGCCGGCAAGGCGGACGAATAGGTACCGGCCCCGGCTGTCCCGGTCGCTCCTAGCCGGAGTTACGGCATTTTATGTGAGCTGCAGTGTAGGGGGTCCTCCACTGGGGGCGCCACCACTTTTGCATCCGTTCTGGAGCACCAGGAGTGGGTGGTCCCCGGGAATTCCCCGTGAGCAGCCCCGTGGGGGTGGTCATTTGGTCAGTTTAGCTCCAGGGAGCCCCAGGGACCTGGGGCTCCCTGGAGCTCCGGGGGTCCTTGGAGGTTGTAGTTTGGCAGGTAAGGAAGGTGTGTGCAAAATTTGGCATGGATCGGGGCAACGGTTGCGGAGATATGAGCAGGGCAGGAGTGTGACGTGTGACAGACAGACTGACGGACTGACGGACTTACACTTTGTGCAGGGTTTGATAGTAAATGCGACCTACGGTCGCAACACATTTTGGTAAAAAAAAAAAAAGACTTGACGAAGGTATGACTGGATTGGAATAAAAAAAATACAACAGCAGTACAAAAAAAAGGAACATTTGGCAGAAACAAGTGGGCTGTGTCCACCAAAATGGTTTTCCCCAGCGAGGCGCTCTTCTAAGATCCCACTTGGGAGCGCTTGTGGATGCTTTGGAGGCACAGCGATCTTTCATCTGAGACATACTGGCTGTCAGGCACAAACCAAACCAACCGTCTCATAGCAGAAGTAAACATGACAGCACAAGGTAGAGTACTGTACTTGCTCTGCATGTATGGAGAGTACAGAGATTACAACTTAGATTTTGAGATAGAAAAATCTCTGTGACTACGACTAGTATCATCAGACTTGTGCATATAGGTAGTGACTTTTGTGGTTCTTGATTTGACATCTTTGACAGTGTTCATATGTAAAGAATAAATAAATACAGGAGCACATCACCCACTGTCAAAGGGATAAATGCTGAAAAGCGTATTTCCATATTGGTCCTTTAAAGTTAAATGTATCTGTAAAATGTGGATGGGAATAAAAATGACAGCTTTTAAATCTAAAAGGTACAAAGGTAATTGAAAAGGTATTTTGGAACCACATTTTTATGACCCTGTACACATTTTAATTTGTGATACTCACTCCACCCTGAGCTACTTGAGGCTATTAAAATGAGAAAGGTGTGTTCTGGGATGGAGTTGTAGTAATTTATTAGTAGTAATAATGTAATAATTTAGTAATTTATTTGGTGAGGTTTGCACTGCAGCTAGAGCTTATTTTACAGAATCTTGGGGACACTAGTAAAGTGCAGACATAGCCTAATTAAATTACATTGTACCAGAGCCCCTGCCAACATTTCAAGAGCACTTTATAAACATGGATATTCTGGCAAGAACTACTCTTACTCTTTGATTAACCTTTGAGATAACATTTAGTGCCATGTACTCTCTCCAGATATTTTATTGTTTGATATGCAGGCCAATTAAGTAACAGCCTCCTTGGCTGGAACAGTCACCACAACTACAACAGGAGACTTCTTCAGCTTTGCATTAGATCCAGAGAGAATCAACTGTTTTGGCAAGGTGGAGGCCACTGGAGGGACGTCCTGTTATCTACTAACCAGGATCTCTAAGTAATGCTTCTACCACTGATTTATCATGATGAAAGACTGGAAAACTGCATCCCTAGCCTGGCTGGAATCCAGACTGAGTCGCTAAGTTTAGCAGTTGTTGTTGTTTTTGTAACTTTGCGTCTCAGTCTGGGACTCTACTACTCTACTGCATATGTGAAAGGGCTTTCGTGCGTCCATGATCGCGGGGAAACTGATTGGTCTGAGGATGGACAAAGGAGGACTTTGTGTGGGACGAGACCAGAGCCTGCCAATGTAATGATCTGTGGGTGGGACGAGACCAGAGCCTGCCAATGTAAAATTCAAGTCACTTCCCAGCTTCTACAGTGATTCTTTTAGCACTATCCAATTAGCAATTAAGTTCCTACATAACAGGTGACATTTTGGAAATCAGGCTCAAATGGAAACCTCCCAGACTGGTAAGTGAAGTAAAAAAAAAAAAAGAAAAGGGAAGGAACATTTAAAATAATGATATAGGACCTAAATACTCCCTTGAAGGGCCTGATGTGTTAGTGGCAGTGGCGAGGATATGGTGCCAATCACATCCACCACTTGTTTGCTACCTCCCAGGTAAGACCTCACTCACTGTATGGAAGCTCTGTTAAAGCCCAAGTTTGATCAAAAGGCTATCATGATTTTTGGTGTTGGACATACTTTGAATGTCCAATTTAATCATACCTAATATGTTTATCTACTTCTGTTCTGATTAGATCTGTCAGATAGAGTAGACAGGTAGATAGCCTATCTGTAGAGGGGGATTGTCTGAAACCAGACTGAAATTCAAATAGAAGGTTTAGAGACGACAAATAATTGTCAGCTTGCATTTATGATCCTTTTTATTACCTTTGATACAGAACATAAAAACCGGACTGTAGTTCCCAGGATCTAATTTGCTTCCCTTTTAGTGAAGCAGAATTATTCTTTGAATTCTTGTGTAAAATACCCTTGTTCGATTGACAGGTTTTTTATATAAAACTTATGCTGGGTGAAATGACTTCTGCTGCATCTTGATAGACACTGACGAGGATTTTATCATGACTCGTTGCTTTTGATAGTTTTAGGGCATTGAATCTTTTAAGCACAATTTCTTCAGTCAGATTCTTTCCAATGAATAGGCCTGCATGGGCTCCCTTCAGCTTGTAAAACGAATCTACTTGTCTTTCTCCATAAAACCCTGATGGACTGGCCAATTTATTCATGAGAATATTAGCTAGACTTGAGAAATAAAGCTGAAACAACAACTCTTTGTCTCGTCCATCCTCCAGTGGATAAAAAGTGACAATGATGAGCGCAGCATTCTACCCAAAGCGGAAATGTTTTCAACTCTGTTTGACTGAGATGAAAACAGCAAATTATCATGCTCAGTGCAGAACAGACACGCAACACCTCATCCTGCTGCCATTTGTACAGTAGCACACCGTAATGTAAATATCAAATCATCCTTGTAGAAGTCATCTTTGAGTAATGTTGAAATTTCTACAACCTCAGTTACACTAAAAACATGGGAGACAGTTATCACAATCTGTACTGCTGTATATTCAACCATTGGTTTTAAACCAAAATGTTGCGTTGACCATTATGTCAGGGGACCAATACTGTATATATTTCACACATTTAGACCTGAGGCCGATTCTAAAAACGCTTTCTATATCCAGAACTAAGTTTTCTGGAAAAACTTCCAATATTTATTCAAAAATTACAACAAATTGTACAACCACAAAAAGGGGTTCCTGTCTTAGTTACAAATAGGGGTTCCCGTCCTAAATGGGTTAACAACGCAGCAAACACAGTAAAATGTTCAGTGTTGTGCTGTACCTGCAGTGTACCACTATAGTGGTGTTGTTCTCGTGCCTGTTGGCTCTGATGGCTTTGACGAACTGGATGAGTGTGCTGCTGGACTCTGGGACTCCATGCTCAGGCCATGATGTGTAGTTGAAATGTTGGACCACCATGTAGTCCCCGTACTGCACCAGACATAAGACAGAAAGAGTTCAGTTGTACTAGCAATTATTTCATCTGACTATGGTTTCATACATTGTGTGTGTGTGTGTGTGTGTGTGTGTGTGTGTGTGTGTGTGTGTGTGTGTGTGTGTGTGTGTGTGTGTGTGTGTGTGTGTGTGTGTGTGTGTGTGTGTGTGCGCGCACGCATACATTTGTTTTGAACTTCTATGCAATTTTATCTTTATTTTCTGGAGCCAAGATTTATAGGTGACAACTACAGTGTATAAAACATTTGATTTCACATGCTGTATCCGTGTGTGTGTGTGCGCGCGCGTGTGTGTGTGTGTGTGTGTGTGTGTGTGTGTGTGTGTGTGTGTGTGTGTGTGTGTGTGTGTGTGCGCGTGCGTGCAATATGTGTGTGCAATATGTGTGTGCAATATGTGCATCATGAAGTGCTGCCATACAACATTTTATGGCAAACTGGTACAACCAAAAAGTAACGTATATGTATAAAATAATATCAATTTTAATTCTTGTCCTGTCAAATACTTGCTGATTTACCCCCAATTCTCTCACCAACCGTGTATGGTTGTGACTTGATATATGATACCAGGTGGACTAGGCCAGTGATTCTCAAACTCTTTCATGACAAGGACTCCTAAATTGAATTTTATTTAGTCACAGACCCAAATCTGAAAATATGCCAGGGACCCCCATAGATTTGTGTTTTTACAATGTTTATTTTTTAGAAAATAGCCGAACAAGCTCACAATGTGTTGCATCCCGGCACGTTGTGAGCTTGTAGATTGGCTATTTTCAAATGACCAATATAAATAAAGTTAAAGTAGTTAAACTGACTTGATGCTACATCAACTAGTTTTGATGGGGACCGTCTGCAACCCTGTCAAGGACCCCACTTTAAGAACCACTGGACTACGCCTCGTTATGAAGACGATGTACATTGAAAATCTAAACGAAACATTTAGCACAGCGACCCTTCAGAGCAGTGTGCACTCTCCTTCACGTTCACCTATAAAGCTAAATCAAATCCAAGAGCAGTAGAGGCTAGACAAAGACAAGCAAACAATCTCATTTTGCCAGTCACGGCGCAATCAGCCCTTCAGTTCAGACAATGTGATCGATATAATTGCTTGCCTCTGGAATCAATGTACAGCACTGACTACAGCATGGTAAATGGTGCAATTGTACAGCACCTTTATCCAAGGCGCTTTACATAGATTGTGCATTACATTCACCCTAGTCTCTCAAGAACAGACTAACTGAGCTCCAGTTAGTCTTTCAAGTGAAAAGGACCTTTTCTTTGACGATGGCTAGCCAGATTGCATTTACCCATTCACACACACGTTCATACACAGATGGCGGAGGAAACCATGCAAGGCACCAACCTGCTCACCAGGAGCAACTAGGGGTTCAGAGTCTTGCTCAAGGACTCTTTGACACTAACTCTGGGAGAGCCCGGATTCTAACTGGGAACCCTCTGTGTTCTAATGACGGTTCTCTACCCCTGAGCCAATGCCGCCCCAGAATGGAAAACAAACAGCTGAACAATGCATAAGAAAAAGCCTTATGAGCTCAGGTGTAACAACAATAAGACCGATCTGATTCAACGTGTCAGTGTGTGAGGGTTATGTTAGCGTCATCATTGCTCGTTACCCTTTCTACTTTCAACGCCCTGACGGTCCAGTCAGGATAGACATTCTCCGCCTGTTTGGTGATGATAATGTCACCAAACACTGTCACTGGCTTGTTGTCCTCTGGCCAGTACTGGTGACACCGGTTCTGAAATGTTGCACGCATACACAGTACCCACAAACACACACAGTGGGATATTAGTTTGCAGTGGCAAATATGATTCTGCTATGTCTATTGGAATTGCACATACGTACAAAACAAACACACACACACACACACACACACACACACACGCACACGCACACGCACACACACACACACACACACACACACACACACACACACACACACACACACACACACACTTCAAACACCTCACTAGTGCGGCAGTGCCTGATAAAACTTCCATGCTTCAGCTCAGCAGTCAAGCCTCTTGGCATGGAGGAGAAATGGAAAGAAGCAGACATGCGGCAAGCCTTGTGGAGCAGCACACCTTCATATTAATTCACTGCGCATATTTAAAATTCTATTATTAATCCAACTACATCACTAGAATTGAAATTAACAGGGTTCCCACGGTAATGAAATTCCTGGAAATATTTTGAAATTAGAAAAATATTTTTCCAGTACTGGAAAGGTTTTGGAATTGATCAAGGGTCCTGGATGGTACTGGATAAAATAGCTACAGTATGCATTGTCTTTGGTTATTGATTTTGTTGATACCTCTGAAATGACAAATTAAACATTGGCCAAATTGTCAAATATTAGAGGCTGAAATTGTGAAAATAGCAGATCTACATGCTCACTTGTGAGCATGTAGATCGGCTATTTTCACAATAAAACCGTGTTATACCGGTACAAAGTCCACAGTTCAAATATGATTATTTCGGGGGTCACGGCCTGAAAAGGTTGAGAGCCACTGGCATACACTACCTGTCTTTGGGCATTGCACATAGGAGTAAAAGCGACTCGTTATTGAGCTGAATTATTGTTATAGTCCTGGAAATCGGGTTAAATATTCTGGAAATGTTTTGGAAAAGTTTTGGAAATTATTTTGGTAAAGATGTGTGGGAACCCTGAATTAACTAGTTCAATGAGTTAACTGTTAGTTTAACAGTTGGAAGAATCAAACACTGCAGACTCAGACTGTCTCTTTTTTCATCGAAAGCCAGCTAAATTTCATTTCAAACCAATCTTTAAAAAAAGGTTGATAAACACCTCAAAGGTTGGTGACAGGTGCGTAGGACAAAATGTATACAGGTATATTCAAAAAGGGATCTCTGATAATAAAATGTTGCTTTTTTTAAAGCTACTTTTCTTTTTGTAAGTTCCTTACAGTGTGCTTTCTTTGATTTCATTTCAAACCGATCAAATTGAAATGTCATAAAATGTAAAACATTATAGTAATGTGTTAATGTGGCACAATTGTTGTGGCTGTGTGCATTCATGGAGAGGAGCACACTGTTCTAGTTTCTGTATACTGTATCATTAAGTTCTGCCCTATGAGGGTTGATATGTCTATGTTCAGGGGGTTTGGAATCTGTGTCATTTTTGGTTCTGGAGAATCATGGGAGCAGAGCCACCAAATTTAAAGCAATTGTGATAAATAAAGTTTTCATTTTGACAAGAGTGTTTGGCTGAAGCATGGAAGTTCTTTACAGTTCGTGCCTGCCGTTGTAGCACTTCAATCAATGCCAGAACACCACACCTGCCTGTGCATACATCTAGAAGATTTCTGAGGGTAGGATGTTCTCGCGTGGCCATGCACAGGGATGTGCTGGCCATTGGGAAAAGCGGGACAACTCCCGAACGGCCGGTTCATTCCCGGCCGGTCCAGGCCGGCCATTAGGAAAAAATTTAAAATAAAATGTCGGCCTTCGTTCCATTTTGGGGGCTGGGCGGCCAGCAAAGTAAATCGTCACTGTCGGGCAGTTTAAATCATTTTTAAAATGATAAATACAAAACAAACGGTTTTGGACATATAAGGTTTCCACCCGACAACGACGAAATATAACTCATGTACAGTAATTGGCCCACTGGCTTGTCACTTGTCATGATCTGAAATGGCAAATCTTTGATTAGCAGCAGCGCTATAGAGAGAGATCTCTCTCTATAGCACGCAATGAGGGCCTCTCCAACTCTTTTTCCCGGGCTGAATCAGGGGCCCAGCACGTCCCTGGCCATGCCCACTGATCTTGCTCCACTCCTTATGGAGGTCTGAAGAAACTCATTTGAACGAGCAGCTCACTCGCTGGACCGTTGCTATGAACAGAGTCTGTCTCTTGTTCTTATGAACGGCTGCGAGGCAAAGTTAGATTCAACAGCTTATTGCGACCGAAGGTCGCAGTTTATTATGTGAAACGGCACATGCTGACTCTGTCTGTCTGTCTGTCTGTCTGTCTGTCTGTCTGTCTGGACGTGTACACTTTTATACGGTCTATGGGTTTGCCGCTCTGACATCACGCTTTGACATCACTGTGATGTCATGGGAACCACTCTAACAGAATCCCTTTATGCCCATATATGGAGAACCCTGATGTCATTAATATTAAGCCCATATTTAACAGGACTTCATATGGGAAAATTGTGAATGCCCATATATGGAGGAAGACAGCCCATATCTGTGTGGCTGGTTCAGAAAGTATCAGCATAAAAGGGATTGTATGTTGTGATGTCATGGGAACCCCTCTAACAGAATCCCTGTTATGCCCATATATGGAGATCCCTGATGTCATCAATATTAAGCCCATATCTAACAGGACTTCATATGGGAATGCCCATATATGGAGGAAGACCACATCTGCCATGACATACCCGGCCTTTCTCATAACACTGTGTGAGCATGGCGATGGTGCGCGTCCCTGTTTCCCATATCATCCTCCAGAAGTCAGCCACTGTGCCAGGGAGAGGACCCTGGGTTGCTATGAACTCATTAGGACACAGATAGCCCTGTGTAGAGAGACAGACAGACAGACAGACAGACAGACAGACAGACAGACAGACAGACAGACAGACAGACAGACAGACAGACAGACAGACAGACAGACACAGATAGAGGGAGGGAGTGAGTAAGAGAACAAGAGACAGAGGGCAGACTCCGTTAATTACAGCAGATGGGTGTCATGTTAACACAACTGGTGCCATAAGAGATGAGTGTTATTGGGCCCTGCAGGTTGGCTGGTAGGACTTCAGTGCTACTCTACTCACTGAGATGAAGCTGGCGTTGATGTAGTCAGAGCCTGGCATGCCTGGTTCAGACAACAGCTTCACTCTGTTGTTATTGTCTAGACACGGTCAATACAGAAACACAAAAGACATGCACAAAGTATATGGTCAATGTTCAAGGTTCAGAAATGTTGACAGACATTGATGACTTTCTTTTTCTACTACTGTACAAATCCGTACACATTCTCATCAAGATGTGTCATATGTTTTATTTTCCAATTGGCTACTACTGGCTTTACTTCCAAAGTTTGCGGGAAGGGCCTGTTTTGCAGAAAATGCCTCAAATCATGGAATGTGGCGACCGATCACATGATAATTTTTATCACACATTGAGTCAATATCATGTTGTGCAAACACAACTTTCCCCCACATCTTCCTTGTGTCCTGATGACTGCACCCACAACTGAGACAGCCTTGGGTAGGCAACTCGGCCTGGCGGAGATCAGTCCCAGAGTAGTGCACTTTTCTAGTAGTTTTTTTCCCCCTCATCTTATTTATGTTCTATTACAGTAAGTTTCTTGCAAACATGTTCTTTTGTTTTTTTCTTTGCTGTTATGTAAAGTACTTTAAAAAAAAAGGTGCCACAAAAAGAACGATTTTTGTTATTGTGATTATTACTACATACATAGACAGACAGAGTACAATAGATCTAGATACTGTATAGTTCCAGGCAGATCTCGATCCTTGTTGGTTTACGTTCCCTTACAAGGTTTGATGTTGGTGAATCGGTTCTTGGAGCGGTTCCAGGGCAGGTCAGCGTCTGAGGTGGCCAGGTCCTGTAGCAGCTTGGGCAGCTCCTGAGGAGGAGAGATGCTAGACTAGTCAGCATGCAGTCAGTATACACACACATGACATACAGTACAGCAGTGGTTCCCAAACTTCTTTTAGCTCAAGCTCCAAAAGAGAAATTAGACGTTTGCCCTGGACCCAAACTAGTGAAAACAGCAGATCTACAAGCTCATGTACTGTAGATCGGCTATTTTCACTACTACTTGTTTTCTAAGTTATGGAATTTCTTAGATTGTTCTTTTATTTATTAATGAAATTACTTGGAAAAATCATAGATTTGTTTTTATTCATGAAAATCTTTTTGGGGAATGTTTTTTGAAAATGTTTTAAAATAATTTAAAGTAAAAACAAAATGTAGTAAAAATCTTTGGGGAATCACATTACATTACAGTACAGGCGCACACACTCACACACACCCCTATCCCAATGCATACGGTATCAGATTATGAAGCTACATACAGAAAACTGCTCCTGGAACTTGGCATTGTCATTGGCACAGAGGTCCTCCACATGCTGCATAAAGGACTTCTTATTGACAGGCCTGGCAAAGAAAAGAGAGCGAAAGAGCTGAAGAAATATCACCCCAACAGCCAAGAACTATTTATAGTAAATTAATTATAGATTACAAGACATAATACCAACCAGAAAGGCACGTACTGTACGCCTACTGCTGCTAAATAATTACATTCAATCCAAAAGTGACTTACTTGAGTGATTTTCTGTAGCTCAGGAGCCTGTGTTAAAAAGAAATACAGGCATGGTGTCGTTAGACTCGTTACTGTATGCATACCGCACAGCCAGCACACGCTTATACCATAACATAATAACGCTATTTGATTTAGTTATTTATTAATATTTGAAAAGATTTGCCCTATATTGACAGAATAGGGATGCCAGGTTGAACTCATTAATTATGGTCGGGCATGCATTATTCATGTCCGCACAGGTTCACACGGGTCCTCATTAAAGGCAGTCAACATCTCATGTTTGAGCAGGGGAAATGTAGCCTCTCTCTTTCTCCAGTCGTCCCTTAATCTGGAACTGAGGAGCTTGGTCTAACTTTGATGTTTTATTCCAGATGAATGTCTAAATGGGAGCGGCACTGCACTAAGCAGTTCATCCCTAGTTTGCGCTCTCCTCCATTCTTCCCTTATTACCGAGGACCAGGGTGCATCTGCACCTCGTGCACTGGTAAAACGTTCCCTAACCTTATTATTCCCGATGCCTTATTATATTTGGTGGTGCAAACAATTTAATCAAAATGTTACTTATGACAATCAAAATAAAGCCCTTGTTCTTGATTATTCAATTAATCTATAAAGTAGGCTAATCAATAGAATAATCATTAAGAAAAGAAAAAGAAACAGTTGCTGTTCTAGTTATATTCAAATGGGGGTTTTTTTTCTGCAGAGAATGCACACAAAATGCTATCACTCAGCAGGACTGCTAAGCACGGGATGACAACACAACACACTGTAGGCGAAACAAATCTGAGCGGCCTGACAATCATGTAACACCCACTTTACAGATGGATGACTAAGATATAAACAAATTGAAACTGTCGCAGTGGACGCACGCACGCACGCACGCACGCACGCACACGCGCACGCACACACACACGCACACACACACACACACACACACACACACACACACACACACACACACACACACACACACACACACACACACACACACGTTCGCGCACAAAAACATGCAATGAATGATATCTACAGTATACTACCCATTAGACACACACCCAAACCTCAACTTACTGGATGACATATATCTCTTTCCGTCTAAAGAAGAAGGAAGAGTACCTGCAGTGAGAGAGAGGGCTGTGTAAGAGAGAAGCAAAGCACAGGCATCCCTGGATGGGGCAAAGTGCAGGTGTAGCGAGGGTGTCGCAGGGTGTGTGAGTGCATTTAGGCCTCATTCATAAAAAAAGGTGTTCTCTACCTTCATATTAATACAGTATAATAACTTCATAGCCAATATGAAGAAAACATCATGTGAAAAATACTGTAGCATGCAGATGATATTGTTCATTGATGCCATGTATGTATGATGACTTTGAACAGTTTTATCTTTTTCAGTTAAACATGTACATTTGGTGATTTCGATAGGTCAATGATGAAAAATAGGTCATTTTTAAGTATTTTCTTTATCAAAGAGGCCTCTAAGAAAGTTGCATGAATGCCATATATTGTGTGGTAAGGAAAATGAAATGGTATATTTGTGAATTGTGAAGGGTAGAGAACATGCAGATGCACACACACACAAGCACACACAGTCTAACCGGTTCAGTTTTTCTTCTTTCAGCTCCAGGTCAGCCACAGCGATCAGCTGGTCCAGTTTGTATTTGGTCTCTA
This sequence comes from Nannobrachium achirus, assembly GCF_963921795.1. NCBI lineage: Eukaryota > Metazoa > Chordata > Actinopteri > Myctophiformes > Myctophidae > Nannobrachium > Nannobrachium achirus. The sequence goes on from NC_137820.1 coordinate 18,494,704, forward strand.
TGATCTCTGCTTCTCGGGGTGAGTAAGTCTCGCCTTCCTTCTTACGCTGATGGCACCTGACATTGGATGAGGTGAATGTCAGTCACTCACAATCATATCACATGCCACAGTGATAGACACAGAATACAATTCTGAATGTAATTTAATACAAGAAAGGTCATTGTCTGAAATTGTGCCTATAGACTAAGAATTTCGACCACAGAATGTGTAATTGTCAAGATAGAAAGGTCATCTTGTGCTAAATTTGAAGCTTATAAACATGGGATATACCAGTGCAGCAGTGTAAATCATCATAAATTGCTGGAAAATAGTCATCTTTGATGAGAATTTGTCAAGCGGACAGTATTTTCTGGGGATTTTGAGTGTGATATTTTAAAATAGAAATGCAGCAAGGCCCTAAATCTTATTTTGCTACTTCCCCCTATGTGTCAGGACACTAACACTTCATACACATTTCAAACCTGTATGACTATTTATGCCCTTGTAGTACCTTAATATTTGCATTTACATAATTTTGCCAGAAACATACCAAAAAGAGTGTTTTGGGGCACCTGAGACCAAACGGCCCCCGGCTCCCGGACTAGAAGGAGGAGGTTGGGGGCGGACGAGGATGTGAAGCAGAACATAGAGGTTGATGGAGTGATCACAGGTGTATTTATATTGTGGGTATTGCAATTGCTAATGACTGAAGGCAGGTGTGGTAGATACTGTATGGATGCTATTGAGAATGGGGAGTGGCCGTAGAGGGAGGTCTCTACTCCTGAACTTGAACACAACTTCATGATGGACCCTTTGTCAAGTCCCGCCCATGGTTGTGCTCCTCTTCGCACCCATTGGTTGCTGTTTCTTGGTTGGACAAAAATCCTGTCTCTCCATCCACTACCATTGAAATAATGTGTTTTTCAGTTGCTTCGTATTGATGTTCTGTGTATTCAATTCTTATTTTAAACTTGGTTTCAGTAAAAATGTGTTTTACCTAATTCAACATAAACAGGGTGGAACCAGGGCAGAACAAGGCAGAAAGAGCCTGCTTGTTGGTCAAGGCTGACAAAGGGTGAATTAATTGGCATGGACACTCCCCCGAAACACAATTTACGCCCTGCCTCTAAAACCTGCACCTTACTGCATAGATGGTAGATGGTCCGAACCATTCTGAGGGTTAAATGAACATTCAGGATTTCCCAGTGCAGAGAATGCAGCAGCCTACTACGTTGAGGAGACTCACTTGACCGAGGCACAGATGATGATGATGAACAACACAGCAAGGAAGAAGGAGAGGAGCACGCCCAGAATGATCTGTTCATCTCTGGTCAACACCCCGTCCGCTGGAGAAACACATGCAAAACATCACCATCATGTGTTTTTGTATAGATTTACTGTGGGGTAGAGTGAGACAGGAATGGCACTGGCTTACCTGGGGTTTTGATGGGCTCAGAATACTCAGAGTCAGTGTGCTGACCCTGGATGTTGGTGGCTCGAAATTTAAACCTGTTGAACACAAGAGGTTTAAACACGAGAACACGAGAGGAAGAGGAGGCAATGCGTGTTGTTTTCTGTACAAATGGATGACATTACAACCATGTACCCTTTTGTTTGGCTTCTCATGAAAGGACTTGAATTAATCAATTAAACCATTTATTTATTCTTTCTTTCATGTCATGGGCAATTGGAATTACCTATGGGTGTATAACATTTTGTTTTGTGTAAAAAGTTGTTAATTCAACTTTTGAATGTCTAATATAAAAGCAAGGCTTCCATGTGTATTTCAGAGATGGACAACTTTGAGTCATACACCCCAATATGACCACCATTTAAATAAAAAGTTAAAGTTGTACTATGTAACTTTTTTTATAAAACAAATCTTAAAATTCTCCTAACTATTAAATCACAAAAGTTTTAGAAGATCCGCGCCGTGAATTTCAGCCTGTAAAGCCTTCTCTGTATGTAAACTGAGATCCTTGCCGTGGACCGGATCTCGCGCCAAAATTGCGTCATCACACTACCGGCCAATCACAGCGAGGGTTATACAACTGCCGGCCAATCACAGCGCATCTTGAAGTGGGGTCGCTATGGCAGCCATATTTGTTGTCGCCCGTTTGTACCATCCCTTCTCTAGGTAATTTCGTCTACCAGGCAGGGTGAAGGAGTCCGTATCTCTGGAATTACTGAACGCACAGGAACAAGGGACCCCTTAAAAGATAGATCTCAGCGAGGTGGAGGCAGACGCGGGGGTCTGAAGGTACGAAAAACGTCCGAAAGACGCGGACGCGACCGCGGTTTGCTATAGGGCTAATGACCACTAGTTGGGCATCTTACACAGTATGGCTTTAAATATACCAAAAATATAAAACATGTGAAAAGAATGCAGGGATTTACTTCCTTGAGATTAGCCCTGTACAGACACACATGGACTAACATATCCTATTCTAGACTGCTCAGCCCCTAGGAGGTACGCTGTAAAAACTGACCTTTAAGGGGCCAGTTTCATTGAACCATAACTGCATATAGAAGAGACATGCATAGTCTTGTAGGGATGGGACGATAAGCGATATTATCGCTTATCGTGATAAAAAACACTCACAATAATCGTATTGTGGATATTTAATGCACCGGGATCAATTCACCTTTTATTACTAATATACGTACTTAAGTACGTATATTAGTACCTTTTACCAATTATAGAGGTTTTAAGTGGTACCGGATATACAGCCCGCGAAATAAAAGGTGAATTGATCCCGGTGCATGACGGAGGACGATATCACGATAAATTAAATATCCACAATACGATTATTGTGAGTGTTGTTTATCACGATAAGCGATAATATCGCTTATCGTCCCATCCCTACAAGACTATGAAACTGGCCCCTTAAAGGTCAGTTTTTACAGCGTACCTCCTAGGGGCTGAGCAGGTTGAAAAGTGGTGAACTACTCCTTTAAGTTGATAGTGTTTTTTTCACTCTCTATCAAATGTCAAGCTCACAACGTGTCACGTAGCGACGCGTTGTGAGCTTGTAGATCGGCAATTTTTTGGCAAATTTTCCACCACAGGATAATGGTTATGGTGATTATCGCGTTAATATCGTAAACCGCGATTTCCTTTGTCACACTAATCGTGATATGAAATGTTCATAACGTCCCGTCCCTATAGCCTTGGTTTTAAGAGTGTTTGTACAGGGCGTGTACATGGTGTACTACTCACACATAGACAGTGTTTGTACAGGGTGTGTACATGGTGTACTACTCACACATAGACAGTGCTTGGCTTCAGAGGGCCATTGCAGTACGTGCTGGTCATGTCCTCCATACAGTCTTCATCCTCTCCTATCACATACGTGTCTGTCGTGGGCTCTGCGCGTCCGCGTGAAGACGCGCTGCGACCCTCTCCGAGGAAGGTGCATGTACCCTTGTGTGTGTCCCTGTCCTCGCACGGCGGGTTGGAGAACCCCTCGTCTGTCAGGTAAGGTGCTGGCTGATTTAAAAACGCATTCTTCCAGTCGGTCAAGTCCTTGCTATCCATCACTGCATAAAAGGACAGATGTTAGGACAACATCAGCTTGATTGCCCATGGCTTTGGGAATTTAGGGAAAACATGAAACGAGATGCAAGTTAGTTTTTTCGGTTAAAAAATGTAAAGTTAGGCACATAGCCCAAGGACTCGTACCCCCCGACTCTGCTACGATGACCTGAATGCGTCTGATTGGCCCGTTGTCATCTCTATAGAAACAGGCAGGCATGCGGACTGTGATGCTCCTGTGGGTTACCATGGCAACACCTCCACGGCCCAGCACTGCTTGGGGTATTTGGGCCGGCTTGGCCGGGGCTGGAACACAGAGAGTGAAATACACACACACACACACGCACGCATGCACACACACACGCACGCACGCACGCACGCACGCACACACACACACACACACACACACACACACACACACACACACACACACACACACACACACACACACACACACACACACACACACACACACACACACACACACACACATACAAATACACGCACACGCACACAGGATTACAGTCTTAAGAGCTAGTCAATCAAGCAAACAAACTGCAGTAACGGGTGGGCAAACACTGCACACAGCAGTTCACTAAACCTGCTGAAATCCTCCTCGGGTGAATACATGTGTTCTGCAGAGTGGCTTTACCTTTGATGCCTGTTGTTAAATTGACCTCTGTGCTGGGCGGACTTTGACCCGCCCCGTTCACCGCCACGATCTAGAAAACACACAAAGAGACGAGAAGGCTGAGCAGGGGTCTTCAACGTTTTCAGGCCAAGGACCTCTTAGTTGAGAGAGAGATGAAGCAGGGACCCCCACAGCCTTTTCAGATATTCCATATAATTTCATCGTTGACAGCACTGGCAGTTTTAGGCACTGGCAGATTCGTCTGGTTTCTAGGCTACAGTATGTCAGAGGATGCTGTGGATGTGACACTGACTAGAGGGTGCAAAGCATCTACCTACCTACAGTACCTACCTATCCACCCATCTACCTATCTAACTACGACAGTGGCTCAGGAGATAGAGCGGCCACCTTGGAATCCGAAGGTTCCAGGTTCAATTCCCGGCTCCTGGCTGTGTCGTACTGTCCTTGATCAAGACACTGAACCCCTAACTGCTCCCGATGAGCAGGTTGGTGTGCCTTGCATGGTTTCCTCTGCCTCTATGTATGGGTGAATGTGAACTACATTATAAATCACTTTGGAGAAAAGCGCTATATAAATGCAGTACTTTTACTATTTATAACTACCTATCCAACAACCATCCATCCTTCTTACCCACCTATCCTATCCACCTACAGTATATGTTTATATAACTTGAGAGAGGTATTTGTTAATAAGATGTCTTCCATCTGTGGTGATTTCCTTGAGTTAGATGATTATGAAAGACTTGACATATGTTTTGCTAAAGGAGCTTTTGTTGTGGCAGATTGTATTTGTCAAGCTTGGGAGAGAAGACAGAACACTCTGTATACTTCTGAGGTGTAAATTAATTTTATGAATATATTGTAAAACATGCTGTAAGCTTGAAATGGTGTCTTGTAAACCCATGAGGATTGGACACTGTGTGCAGGACACGAAAAATAAACTAATAAATCATATCATATCAAATCAAATCAATCCATCCATCCGTCTAACCCACTTACTGTACCTACAGTATCCAACCATCCATGCATCCATCCATCCATCCACCCACCCACCCACCCACCCATCCACCCACCCACCCACCCATCCATCCATCCATCCATCCATCCATCCACCCATCCATCCACCCATCCATCCTAACCCGTATGGTGTAGTTGTTTCCTCCTTTCAGACACTCTAAGGCGGTGCTCAGCGTGGTCTGGTTGTTGCTCTTGGTGAAGTTGAGCAGCTTGACGGTCATGACCATCTTGCCACGCTGGTACACCTGTGCTATGTAGGAGCTGATGTTCCCGTTGGGCTCCTCCGGGGGGTTAAAGGTCAACTGCACACCGGTCACGTGCCCTGGTTTTACTGCGAGGGCCAGGTTCTTGGGCGGGTCCTTGGGTACTAGAGGTGGACGAGGAGGGAGACAATTTAGAAGGAGAAGAAAAAAGGAAGTAGAGAGAACACCCTTTAGTTGTATATATTCATAAAACAGTGAATTTTTTTGTATTTCAATTTGATGTAAATGTAACACTTGAACCTGAACTTGAAATTTACGTTTCAAGAGAGATGGAAGTAAAGAGAATGTAAGGAAAAGAGAGGGAAAGAGAGTGTATGTGTGAAAGTGAAAGAGGGAGAGATGGAGAAAGAGAGTGAGTTTTGAGCACCAGGGGAGTAGAGCAGGGGTTCCCAGGGCACCCCATAAATATTTATTTTAATCCGAGGCACCCCTACATTATAATTCTCACTCCCAGCACCTTATATTTATTGCATATCGTCGTTGTCGGGTGGAAACCTTGTATGTCCAAAACCGTTCGTTTTGTATTTATCATCTATAAAATGTACTAAACTAGTGAAAACAGCAGATCTACAAGCACACAACGCCTCGCACCGCGAGGTGTTGTGTGCTTGTAGATCGGCTGTTTTCACTCGTTTTGTGCGACAGTCTCATATGATGAAGCAGGGCTTTGTTTTAACAAAAGACGTACACATTTGAAATTTGGAGATACGAGGTTTCTGCCCGACAGTGACGATATTCTAGTGATTATGTTGTGAGGAAAACGTTGAGATAATAGCCATTTTGGTTAGAACTGACTGAAAATAAATAATGATACTAAATATTTTTTCAAGTGTCCAAATAAATTCCAAATATCAAATTATCTCGCGGCACCCCTGGACTGCCGTCACGGCACCCCAGGGCGCCACGTCACCCACTTTGAAAACCCCTGGAGTAGAGCATTACATTTGAGAATGGAGCCCCGTCTGACTCACCCTCCTCTAGGGTCCTGATGACCGTGGCCTGGCTCTTCTGTCCGTCCGACATGGCCTGTTCCAGCGGGCCGGTGTAGGCTGTGACCATCACAGAGTAAAGGCCGAAGGCAGTCAGATTGGTCACCACCACGGACCTCAGCTCCCCTGGGGCCCGCACCATCGACTGGTTCACACCAGCACCGTCCAGCTGAGAAGAAAATACATCATTGCACCTTTATTGTTATGTCAACCTTTTTGAGAGGTGCTTCTGGACCAGGAGCTAAGCTCCAACATCTGTCTTTGTGTGGTTCCCAAACTGGTGGGAAAAACATGTTAAAAATGTCTGGGGATAAAGTAAACTGAAGCGTGGCGTGGCCCTACATCTGGCATAGATATGGCCCACATCTTGGCACAAACGGCACAAAGCTTGTTGTACGCCCATTGGCCAAGATTCACAGGACGCGATGTGATTGGCTAACGGGATGCTGGATGAAATTAACTCATAAATAATAGCACCGCTGACTTCACACTATAGGTTTCTTTTCAGAGCAATTATTGCCGCTTGTATTCATTCATTTATTCTGTGCTCATTAATTCTTGAAGAGATGCACTTCAATTGTATTACACAGTGGCATTTGAGGCACTCATACAGTGCTACTGTATGCCCATGCAGATGCATTTCTCCCACAGGCTTTCTTTCCCTGTTCTGTCTTTCTAATTTGTATGGCGAATGGAGCGTATTTTTGCAAAAACTCGCATATGTCAAGAAAACACTCCATTACCATGGAAAAGCAGAATCCACCTTCATCGTTAGATTTAAACTTTGCAGTCAGAGAAGGTCATACAAATAGCAAAAATAGCTGATCTACAAGCTCAATGTTGTGCAAATCCCCTGAAAATCTACTGTCTTGCCAATGGCAGGACGTGTGAAGCTTTGAAATGGCACATCTGTATGTGGCAGGGTTTGATAAAATGTGTCGGAAGTAGGGCACATTATTTTTCTCTTCTCTAAAGATTATGAAAGTGCAGATTGTAACCTTTCAAATGATTTGTCATAAATTTAAATCTGAAGATAGTTGAAGAGGATATACACATCTCACGACAGTTCATATTTTACATTTCTTTGCATTTAGCATTTTTTGAAAACGATTTCCTTCATCTGTGCAATTTCATGTTTTCCTATCAGACTCTGAAAAGAATAGGTAAAGAAGTGTTGCATTAAATGCACATTACAAGGCACCTCCACTCTGTTGTTTAGAAGCCTCAGTTAGTGTGCTACAATTCAGACAGTTCCCAAACTATGAATTGTAAATCAGAGATTTGCGGACCTTTCCTCTTGACGTTCTGATATTACCCCTTATTCCTTAATAAGGCTACTAAAGATCATTCATAGGGGTATCATTCTATTTTATTTGACAAGGCGACTGTAGAAAAGAATTATTAACTGAAGATTGGGCCTACTCTCTCAGATTAGAGATTAGATTAGATGAGAGATGGGGTGCCCACTGGCCTACTGGTCCAGGCGCATACCACTTAGGCATTGCCACATAGGCATGGATGCCTGATGGTGTCGCCGGTCGATTCCCAATCCGGACGACCTTTGCCGTGTGTCACTCCCTGTCTCTCCCCCCATTTCCTGTCAGTCTACTGTCCTATCAATAGGCATAAAAGCCCCAAAAACAAATCTTAAAAAAAAGATTAGATCAGAGATTATCATCGCCTAACAAGAGAGTTCAAGGAATAGAAGGCCTGGGCCCCCAGTCATATGTAGTGTATGTAGTTGGTGTTGAATGCGATTGATCCGTATGGCTCATCCTTGATAATTAATAATCAACCTTGGTGGCGAGTAGCGTGCCCATATTCAATATGAATCCTACATATTGAGTGCTTCGCTACAGCGACAGCACGTGGCTCAGAACATAACGTAACTGTCGGGCAGAAACCTCGTATCTCCAAGTTTCAAATTTGTATGTTTTTTTTCGCAAAGCCCTGCTTCATCATACAAGGCCGTCGCATAAAGGTAGTGAAAACAGCCGATCTACAAGCACACAAAGCCTCGCGGTGCGAGGCGTTGTGTGCTTGTAGATCGTTTTGGACATACAAGGTTTCCACCCGACAACGACGATAAGCAGGTTGAGTCACTATGGTGCTGCTCTACAGAACATTTTTAGCATACTTCAACAAGTAAACACAACACTCTGCCCAACAAGGTAACACATTCATGTGTACCACTTTACATTAGTATGTACCACTACTCACAGAGATGACATGCACTAGATAGGAAGTGGGTCCAGAGATGACAGCGGGAGCATCCCACACGATACTGAGGCTGCTGGAGGTGGGGGTCACTATTACACCACGGGGTGGGGCATCAGGACCTGAGTGGAGAAAGAAATAACATGCTCTTACAGTACAGTAAGTGCTTACATGATGCTGTTAGATATAGATGCATATTCATATCAAAACATCCAGTATTCAAAGATCTACTGTACCAACATTAAGGGCATAATGGAAACACACTTCTATCCCACCCTAAACTTGGTCTGTATTCCTCCTGCAGCCAATATGTTATATATCATTATCGTGTATGCGCAACTTGAATATTCTTAATCGGAAATTATTCTTAATTCTTAAACTTCAGAGAGAGAGAGAGAGAGAGAGAGAGAGAGAGAGAGAGAGAGAGAGAGAGAGAGAGAGAGAGAGAGAGAGTGTGCGTGCGTGCGTGCGTGCGTGCGTGCGTGCGTGCATGCGAGCGAGTGAGTGCGAGCGAGTGAGTGCGTGCGCGTGTGTGTGAGAGTGTTCTTACTTCCGGCCAGCGTGTGTGCATACGTCCAAGCCGTATATTCCCCTTCCCCGGCGACAGTCAGGCCAGCCATTTTGAAGCGGTAGCGTCTGTATTTGGCCAGGGACTGGAGTGTGATATTGTGGTAGCCTCCGTGGCCACTCGAGGTGTTTACCGACTCCACGTGCTGTGTGTCGACGCAGCCCGGGGGCAACAACTGGCCCTGCCCCGCCGCGGCCTCGTGCTCACAGGTGGTGGACAGCAGCTGTGCGATGATGCGGTACTCTCTCAGCAGGCCTGAGCTGTAGAGGGGCGGGGCCCACAGGAGGGTCACACTAGTGGCCGTCTCCTTGGAGACGTTGAGGAAGCGAGGGGCCCCTGGGACTGCAGGGAGAAGAAATACAGGGGTCCATTAGAGCAATGGTTCTCAACCTCCTTTTGCACAAAGTAGTGCATTGCAAGATAGAGGGAGCCAGATCCCTTTTAGTCACACCCTACCACTACTTCCTGTTCATCCACAGAGCATTGATTCTAGTTGTTTTCTCCATTAGATTTCTTTTCAGGTAAAAATATGAGGCAGACAAATAAAATGTATTTTGACAAGTAATAAAAGTTGAAAAAAGTGAAAAGAAAGCACTTTAATCTAATGGAGAAAACAACTAGAATCAATGCTCTGTGGATGAACAGGAAGTAGTGGTAGGGTGTGACTAAAAGGGATCTGGCGCCCTCTATCTTGCAATGCACTACTTTGTGCAAAAGGAGTAATGTGCAACATTGTTTTCTCACTCAACAGTAAACAAACCAGCATAACGTTTAAGTGTATAGAGGGTATCTGCACATTTCTAAAGTGACAATTTAAGGACTTTTTATTACCTCTAAAATGACAAATTAAACATTGGCCAAATTGTCAAATAATAGAGACAGAAATTGTGAAAATAGCCGATCTACATGCTCACAACACCTCGCGTTGTGAGCATGTAGATCGGCTATTACTACTAGTTTAAATCGTCTTTAAAATAATGACAAAAAAGGAAGGTTTTGGACATACAAGGTTTTCACCCGACAAGGACGATATCATAGTCCCCTATGACGACCTGTGATAAGATCCTATATTAGATCTCCTACTGCTAATAGTGAAAAGATCACACCCAGTGTGAAGTGAGCAGTGCTATTCATGAGTTCATTTCATTAAGCGTCCCGCAAAGCTTGGCCAGTGTGGGGTGGGGCGGTACATACGTAAATACAGACAAAGCCAGGTGTAGGAGCGGTTAGCGCCGCTCAGAAATGATTCATTCAGCTCTATCCATAACTCGTGATCATAACGGCTCAGCAATGGAACAATGGCCATCAAAAACTACTTGTTGACAGAGCAGGTTATTTGATGAGATAACAGAGTGTACAAAATGAATAGTATTTACTTAACCCATTTAGGCCTAGAATTATTGACTGCTTTAACCATTGAAAAATAGCAGATATACAAGCTCACAGCGCGGCACCGAGTGCCGCGCTGCGAGCTTATAGATCTGCTATTTTTGAAAAAAGTCGTGAAAATGTGTGCTAATCTTTGAATATATGTATTTTTAGAGCGAACGTTTGTAACTCAAATTTTGCTTCTGGGTGGTCCCTGGAACTAAATATTTTGAGATGGGGGTCCGTGGCCAAATACATATCAGTTTGGGGGTCCTTCACATGAAAAAGTTTGAGAACCACTGACATAGTAGTCTCTCAAGAACAGACTAACTGAGCTCCAGTTAAGTGAAAAGGACCTTTTCTTTGACGATGGCTAAGCCAGATTACTGACATAAAAACATAGGTTTTTCAAAAAAACATTAGAAGGATTCAAAAGACACTTATAGAATCGGGTCAAAATTCGAATTTTCATGATTTTTCAAAAATAGCAGATCTACAAGCTCGCTGTGAGCTTGTATATCTGCTATTTTTTAATAGTTAAAGCAGTCAATAATCGTAGGCCTAATATTAACATTGATTTAATATATATTAACATTCACTACCTGACTCAGGCTGGGTCATACTGGTGCAGTTCAGTGGGTCTCCTGGTCCGGCAGAGTTGACTGCGACCACGGTGAGCGCGTATTCCTTGTCTGGTGCCAGACCGTTGACAGTGAACTCGGTTGTGTGAGCCTGGTGCGTGAACGTGTGCGGGTCCAGCTCCACCAGGATCAGGTAGAAGAGGATCTGTCCGTTGGGGTTGGCCGGCGGGTCCCACAGCAGATGGATGGAGTCCCAGCTTACACCTGAGCAAGAGAGGTTCCTAACCTCATCGGATACTGAAGACAGACACAGAATCAGATGAACATATGGATGGAAAGACACACAAGAAGGACAGAGTGCAAGTAGCTGACCCTGCTACTGTTGGCTACTGCATTTTTAGCGAGAACAGTAGAATTTAATGTCAGGAAATGAAAATATAAGAAATGTACTGTTGGCTACTGCATTTTTAGCAAGAACAGTAGAATTTAATGTGAGGAAATGAAAATATAAGAAATGTACTGTTGGCTACTGCATTTTTAGCAAGAACAATAGAATAGAGTTTAATGTACAGTATATGAAAGTATAAGAAATGTACTGTTGGCTATTACATTTTTTTTTTTTTTTTTAAACATGTCTTTATTGATTTTCACATTGAGAAATAAATTGTACAAATATAGATGTCTTTTTTTTTTTCCCCATCCCAAACACACTCATGGCAGTACAAAATCAACATAATTTAAAGGAATAACAAATTACAGAAACATACAATAAAAATAGAAATAAATACCAACTAAAATAAAAAGGCAAATACAAATTAAATAAAATGAAATACAATGTACAATATCTCTACTACAGTTCCAACTTCCCTACCCTACAACTGCTGTTTTGAACTATTATTCCACAGCTTCTTCAATGTTTCCATTATGCATGAAATCTAAAAACCTCTCCCAGATCTTATAGAATGCAGCAGGTTTCTTCTTAATTACGTATGTTAGTTTCTCGTATGCCAGACTGGAAGATAAATTCCTCAACCAAAATCCAATCGTGGGGGCATTGACATTCTTCCAACATAATGCGATTGAGTGTCTGGCCTCAAGTAGGCAGAGATCAATCATTATCTTTTCTTAATTTTTTAGTGCGCAGGTTAGTGGGTAAATACTGAGTATACATAATTTAGGACAGAGAGGAACTATCACTGACGTGATTTGAGATATATACCGCACCACCGATCTCCAGAATGATTTAACTTTCTCACATTCCCACAAGCAATGGAATAGGGTACCTTTATGATCACTACACTTATAACATGTATCTGGAAAGTTAGGATTGAATTTATTTAATTTCTCTGGGGTTATGTATGTTCTCATTATCCAATTGTATTGAATTAGTTTTAGAATTTAATGTACAGTAAATGAAAATATAAGAAATGTACTGTTGGCTACTGCATTTTTAGCAAGAACAATATAATTTAATGTACAGTATATGAAAATATAAGAAATGTACTGTTGGCTATTGCATTTTTAGCAAGAACAATACAATGTAATGTACAGTATATGAAAGTACTATAAGAAATTATGTCAGCTGTACTTACTAGACACGCACGCACGCACGCACGCACGCATCGACTTTGAGAACCTTTTATTCAGATTCTTGGTCAGGGTTTAACAACATTCAATGTATTTGTTGGCCAACAGACCAAATCAAGTCTACTGTGTGCTGTGAACGAACCGTAACAAGTCGTGTGTACCTGATTCGTTGGTGGTGAAAGTGACAGGGATGCTGTACTGGTCTCCATGGCCAACTTTGGTGTAGCTGTACACACTGATCTCATAGGAGCTGTGAGGCCTAAAGCCTGTGAGATGCTCCATGGTCCAAGGACTGGAGGAATTCTAGCACACAGAGCACACACGTCACACACACACACACACACACACACACACACACACACACACACACACACACACACACACACACACACACACACACACACACACACACACACACACACACACACACACACACAAACAGCCATAGGTCATAAAATATATAAAAACAAACAAACATAAATCAATACAAATTCAAAGTTAGAAGATACATTTGCCGCGTGTCAAATTGTGTATGGAGTGTGAAATTAGATCGCTACAGCACTTGGCGTGTGAAAGTGAATGATTGACTGCGTGCGTGCACTGTACGCACGCGAGCGCATGTCCATGTGTGTGTGTGTGTGTGTGTGTGTGTGTGTGTGTGTTTGTTTGTTGCAGTTGTTGTGGTGTGGCCTCCAGTGTGTGAAATGAGCCGGGCTACCTGGTGTGTGACGGTGTGTGTGATGAGCTCCCGGATCCTGAAGCCGTAGTGTGTGACCACTCCGTTGGGCTCCAGCGCCGGCTCCCAGCTCAGCCACACCGAGTCGGCCGTGTGGTTGTATATGGTCAGGTTGAGAGGAGGGGACATGGGGCCTGGAGCAGCGGGGGGGGGGGGGGGGGGAGTACTCAAATGTTTGACTTGTGTAAAAGTATCAATGCTGCAATCAATGTAGAAATAACACTCTGTTAGTAAAATGTACTTTTTTATATATATATATATATATATCGTCGTTGTCCGATGAAAACCTTGTACGTCCAAAACCGTTTGTTTTGCATTTATCATCATGAAATTGATTTAAACTAGTGAAAACAGCCAACGCCTCGCACCGCGAGGCGTTGTGTGCTTGTAGATCTGCTGTTTTCACTACTTTTGTGCGACGGCCTTGTATGACGAAGCAGGGCTTTGCTTTGCGAAAGAACGTACACATTTGAAACTTGGAGATACGAGGTTTCCACCCGACAACGACGATATGTTACAGTCAGTTTGGGTAACTCAGTGAGATTGGGGTAAGAGCGCTCGTTTTGTCGTTCACCACACACCCCTAACACCACCTGGATCAATTCACCTTGATAGTCTCTTATCAGCGCACCTGTGTAGTTCTGCGTATTCACCATGAGATGGCGACAACAGCCATTCACTTGTGTAGTGGCTGACGTCACTCGTTTGCGACCATTCTTTCTTTGTTTATCTACTAGCCTAGCTCAGATGTGTTTAGCCATTAGCTAACTCTAACCCTCACCCTAACCTTAACCTCAGTAAAACTATGCCTAACCCTAACCCTAACCCTAACCCTAACCCTAACCCTAACCTCCGTGGGGTGAGGCGCTATCATTCCTGCCGACGCTACGTTGTCGTGGATCAAAGCGACAGCTTGTTCCGCCCCGCGCCGCACGACGAGCGCTCCGGTTCTCAATTTCACTGAAACTCAAAAAAAAAAGTGACATACTGTATATATTTTTTATCCCACGATATTGTAACCCATTTTTTCACACAGTGAGTACGAATTGCCCAAGCTGTAATCCTGGGTTCTTCCCTTCCCTCTGCCACGCCTGGGGAGCCCCGGCTAGCCAGGGGGAGGCAGTAAAGAAACGAGGAATACTGCATGTTTTTGTGAGGGTATCTACCCTAGGAGACACGGGGAGAACAAGCAAACTCCACACAGAAAGGCCCTTTCGCCAACCCCACCTACAGTAGGGTGTAGGCACTGATGGCGCGGAGGAGGAAACACGCCCCCCCAGCGCCCACAGCTTCCCCCGGCGGGAATCGAACCCAGGACCTTCTAGCTGCGACAGCGCTAACGACTGCGCCACCGTGCCCCCAATTCAAAATGTACTAGAGGTTATGTGGCAAAAAAATACTTTCTGGCCTTGACAGCCCATAGATCCAAACAGAAAAGTCCTATCTGATTGCATTAAACAACGTTAAACGACGTTAAACTCACTTTGCCACTCGATTTGCCATTCGCTTTATGCATGCACAAAAATTTAATTTAAAATGTGCAGATTTTGCTGTGTTTTTTAACACAAATCTTCTCTTCTGGAACAAAACAGTTTCAGACGGGGGGCCGGTCCGTGGCCAAATATATATCAACTTGGGGGTCCTTGGCACTAAGATAGAAGAAGACGGTAGAATGGTCCCTCACTCAGGTCATAACGGGTCAAACACCTGTCCTACCCGCTTCATCAGTGTGCAGCAGCAGGAAGAGGGCGGGGCCTGTGCCCTTCAGTGTGGCGGCGGTGATGGACAGGTTGTAGGGCGTGTACGGCATCAGGTCAGTGAGGGTGAACCAGGTGTCCGAGGTCTGCGTGCTGTTGCTGTCCGAGTCTCCCGGGCCAAACAGCGTGAGGGTGTACTCCGTTATCTCCCCGTTGGGCTCCAGCGGGCTCTGCCAGCTGACGGAGATGGAGGAGGACGACAGGTTTCTGCTGGATACGAGCACCGGGGGAGAGCTGGGGACTGGAGGCACACAATGTAGACACAACAGCTCAGAGCAACGTACCGGTATAGGCCAGGGGTGGGCAACTTTGATGATGGTGAGGGCCACTATATTTCCACATTCACTCCAGAGGGCCACATTGCATATTGCTACGTCCTACTTTGTCGCGCTGCGATGCGTTTTGAGCTTGTAGATCGGCTATTTTTGCTTCTATTGAATTGGAATCCTGAATTATTTTTTGTTATTTCTTAATTGGAATCCTGAAATGTAACATTTTGATTTAATTTCAAACGCATGTATTTATATACTCATGTTAACTTTATGAACCTAAATACAAATACATTGGACAGACAAAAAAATACATTTTAATATTACTATACTAGTCATTAAGCTACTAATATAGACTGACGGAATTAAAGCAGGTCATGTTTAGAATTATAATAGCTGAAATCAATAATATATTTAGTATTCCGGTATTAACCTGTGGGCCGCATTAAGTGAAGGTGGGGGCCGCATGTGGCCCCCGGGCCGCCAGTTGCCCATGTACTGTATGGTATAGGCCATCCACAGTCAAATAGGACAGTGTTTCTTAAAGGACAACTTTGTTGAAAAGAAAAGATGAGTGTTCAAATGTTTTCATTTACTCCTTTCTATCGTTTTAGCCATTTGAATGACTTTGATTTCAGTGGCTGGGGGCATGCGTGCAGGTGGCTAAATGTGTCTTTTTAGACACAATAAGCCCATTCCCGAGATGCACCACAATCTTTCATGGGCAGATGTGACTTATGGGGGCTATTAGTGTAAAGAAATCGCCGGCTTATTGTGTCTAAAAAGACATATTTAGCCACTTGTATGCATGCCCCCAACCACTGAAATCAACGTCATTAAAATTGCTAAAACGATAGAAAGTAAAGTAAAATAAAGTAAATGAAAACATTTTAACACTCATCTTTTGTTGTCCTTTAAACTTTCAAATGTCAAGGTCTCCCCTTAACTCCGGCAGTGTACAAACATTTGTACACTGTCAGAGTTACAGACTTGCATGGGTCAATATAGACCCCTCTAAAGGAACCCACAGAGTTACTGGAATCGACTTTGAGAACCACTGAAATGCGACAGAAGACAATGCCAATAACTGAACAGACTGGGATTGCTGTGTGTGCAAATGGTGGCAAACCATGAGCTCAGAACAAATACATGCTTACAGTGCAGTTAATCAGAGATGAAACCATATTTGTTAATCGCTGCGCATGCATAGTGCAGGGCTAACATTGATAATGGACAATAGTTTGTGGATGACTACTGAAGCTTTCAAGAAGATATATTTACACACAAAAAAGATGATGAAATCCATCAACTTATTGTGAACAGAAGAGAGAAACTTTTTAATGGAGCAAGTGTTATACTGCTTTTTCTGTATTAAGTATGTTATCTGAAATCATCCCCTAGACTATATAGTGCGACGATTCGTAAGGATCAAAGCTAGTTCAGGGGGCGGTCCCAAGGGAGCGCGCGCGCGCGGAGGGGGGTGGGTCACCAGGTCCTGCCCCCCCCCTTACCCATAGTTCATAGGGAAGTCAGATGGTGGGACCCAGTCTTGTTGCATAGCACTGCTGCTGCTACCACGCTGCAGTACACACACAAGTGCCACACTTGTTGCTTGCAGGTAGCTGTGCTGTTGCCCACCGCTTGGAGAGGGTGCCTAACCTGGCTGAGTATTTCTGGCTGTTTCTGCTATTTTTACTATCGCTCAATTCATGTTCTTTAATAGCTGCCAAACTAAGAAGCTGTGTTCTTGGCCAGGTTGTAGGGGAAGTTTGAGATTGTTTTCTGGTAATCGCTGAATTCTAAACTGCTGTTTCAAGGTTCAGATGTCTTGCTATCGTTGCTGGTGCCTAGCTGATTTCTGTACTTTAGTTGTTTGTTGCTAAAGCTATTTCAAAGGTGCTACAGGCTGCTAAAGTTGCTAAAGGTAAACTCAGTATCATAGAAGTTGGCTGTGGCTACGGGCTAAATGCTAACTTATTTCGTGCCCTGGTGGGCCTTTACTGGGCTACCATGAGTTAAAGTAATCTCAGTTGTTGGGTTTGTCGATAACAATGTCAGTACTTTGCAACGGCGCGGGCCGTATCGGCTAGCGCGGAACAACAGGTTTAATGTACAGTCAGCTTGGAGCTAGCTGGTGGCTATTGCTAGCCGGCTATTTATAGAGAGAAAAGGATGTTTGTCTGCGTGGGCTCCTGAGAGGAGGAAACCCGCAAGCTCATAGGTGCCACAGTTTACGTGCAAACAATGTTTTGTTCCGCTAACGCAAGTCGTGCCTGTCTGTCCTGACGTCACCAGTTGAACTCGCTAGTGCATGCAGGGAATCGTAGTCTTCTCTAAATGCTCGGTAGCTCCAGCTAAATATTCTCTTCTGCTACGGTAGGAGCCATCGTTCATTCCAGCCAGGCAGCCACGAGCCGTCTGTTGATGGTCGGCTAGCTTGCAACTCAGAACTCATGTAGCTAAAGAGGTTTGCTAACGTTCCGTAATGACTCTTCAAGCTGCCTATTCCATGGGGGTTGCGTGTGTCCGTGGTCAGCAGCTACCTAGCATACAGGCTAGCAGAGGGTAACGTCACGAAGCGAAGGGTGGCGCTCGGTCTGCGCATTCTGAGCACATGGGTAATGTGGCTCTCTAGCATTTAACCTCCATGTCACCTGGTCCGTTACGCGTTATTTGGAATTGCACACGCGTTCTGGGCAAACCCCGCCCATGGAAGCTTTTGATTGGCTGAACTGGCGCTAGGGAGCGCTCCTTTTTGACCGCTTGGACCGCACAGAGGTGCGCGGTGCGTTTATCGTGCGCTTAAATAGAACGATTGCATTCACCACAGCTTCGTAACTCGCGCGGCGCTCCGCCGGCCGCGCGGCCCTGGCCCGCTCTTCGCGGCCACTCGCGCCTGCGGCGCTCGGGGGCGAAGAGCAGGACCAAGGTCCGCTGGCCTTCGCGCCGCTTGCAGTGTCGTGGACAATAATCAACGCCTCCGCCCAGAACGCGTGTGCAATTCCAAATAACGCGTCCGTTACGATTCTTTTTCGTTATAATATTTTATGTGCACGCGCAGTTCAATAGGGCAGGGATGCGCATGTATTATTAATGTCTATGCTTCGCTTGTGCCCACTGTACAAGCTTAGCATACAGGCTTCGTTTGCTGTTCATGAGGATTTGCCTGGTCTCGGTTAATGCTAGCCTTGCCCAAGCTGCGGCTGCCTGCTGGCATAGCAGCTGATGATGGTTGCCGATGCTACTCTGGTGAAAACGCTAACATCTGTTTATGTTTGCAGCTCGGGCCAGAAACTGCCGCGTGTCTGTTGGCATCAGGGCGGCGTCGAGTGTGGCAGCGTTGAAGTTGAAGTCATTGGATACTATCCTCTATCGAGCTGCCGTATTTGTTTCAATCTAAGGTTATAGTTCTGGGTCACTGCGTATCGCACTGTATGTCCTTGTGGTGTTTCCGTAGCTGCGGCACTCGAGCTAATAATTACAGCTAAGGCTACTGCTAGTGAAAAATGACGAGTTGTTTATCTTTACAATCACATTAAAGCGGCCACAGGACTGTTGCATCATGTTCACCATTGCAGCTCCAGGATAAAGGCTGCTAACGCCATGCTTTCTTTTCAGCTCAGGCTAAAGTGCTACACGTCTGTTGCTGCAGCTCACGCCAAAGCGAATACTTGTTGGTTGCTAACATTCTGTTTATTATTTCAGCTCCAAGCCGGAGTGGCTGCAGGCCCACGGCTACGTCATCATGTTATCATGGCAGCTTCAGGCTAAAGTGCTACAGGTCTGTTGCTAACATTATTATGTCACTACAGATCACGGTAAAGCGGCCACAGGACTGTTGCTATCATGTTCACCATTGCAGCTCCAGGATAAAGGCTGCTAACGCCATGCTTTCTTTTCAGCTTCAGGCAAAAGTGCTACATGCCTGTTGCTAACATTACTTTATCACTACAGATCCATGCCGGAGCTGTGGCAGCATCATGTTATCATGGCAGCTTCAGGCTAAAGTGCTACAGGTCTGTTGCTAACATTATTATGTCACTACAGATCCATGCCGGAGCTGCGGCAGGCCCGCTACTACAGCATCATGTTATCATGGCAGCTGCAGGCTAAGCTGCAACATGTTCCGCTAACAGTGTGTTTTCTTCATAGCTTCGTGCTGCGGCTGCTACATGCCTGCTAACATCATGTTTTTCAGATTCAGGCTGGAGCGGCTGCATGTATGTCTGTGCAGCGTCATGCCGCAGCCGCTGCGTTTTTTCTATTAACATGTCATCTCTATAGCTTCGTCCACGGCTGTATAATACCATGAAGCCAGTCAGGAGTCGATTGGCACTGCAGAGGGCTCTGCTGCTACAGCATCAGCTAACGCAAGCAAGGCGGTCGGCACGCCCGCCAACCCACCGCCCACCCGCCTGCCGGCATGCCCGCCAGCCCGCCGCATCGTGCTGGAAGCTGGCGGGGCGCAGGCCCGTTTTCCGGGGGCGTTGTCATGCTGCAACACGCCGACGCCGGTCACGCCGCCATCATGCCGCGAAGGAACCCGGGAACAGCAGTTCCAGCACCAGCGGCGGGAACTCCATTCCTCTCACCAGCGACGGCTATCCCGGAAGCATTGCGGAGCCAGACTCTAGAAGGTAAATAGCGGCGCATTTGCTTGTTCGGTTCTGTTGGGGTGTCAGTCGCTCTCTAAGCTGGGAAATAATGGGTAGCCATAGTTAGATGGCAGCCCATTCGCTCGTTCTGTTTGTTGGGTTTTAGCCGCTCTCTTGCATTGCTTGACTTAAAAGTCAAGATGTGGTTTGGGTTGAGTTCTTATATTGTGCTTCAGCGGACTCTACAGCAGAACTAACCCACTTTTCCGTCCTTTATTTCCATGCCGAAACACCTGGTCATCCGCCTGATGTCTGCTCCCGACGCCGGGCACCCATGACACGCACCTGGTTCGACATAAAACCGAGAGCTGCGGCCTGCCCACCCAGCTGGCTGCCTGCACGCCGCCCCCCCCCCCCGCCCGACAGCCTGTCTCCCAAACCTTTTGCACAGCTCTCTCTCTGGACCGGTGCAGCGACAACAGCAGTGCTCCGGGTGCCGTCATCAACCATGAAATCCTTTAGCCATCGGCAGCTATGTCCGTTCATCACACTCTGCATATGAAGTCCGGCGCGCCCAGCTGTCAATGAGCATCAAGCCCACGCAACTCAGGACTGAAGCGGCCGCACCATTAGCACAGGTTTAGAAGGTTACATTATGCGGTTCTGCTTCAGCGTATACCTGTTAAGGTTGTGTGTTTTATTGCTGCCTCTCACATGTATGGGTTTATTGCTGTGTTGCACATGTATGTAAAATGCAAGGCAAGGTGTCCTTTAAGGTTACACCAGTACAGTTGCTGCTCTGCTTCGGCGTATACCTGATATATTTGGGTGTTTTTCGTGCTGCCTATCTGCTGCGCTTCACAGGTCTTAAATTAGTGTTATACTTAGTGGCTCCTGCCCACTATAGCATCGCTAAAAGTAGAGCTACCTTCTTATCGCTGGTTGGCTTTAGGGAAGCTGCTAGTATTAATACATTCGGTACTACTGTGCTTTTTCTTTGCTGGCTCATTCTAGTATACAATAGCGCTCTAGAGGTGGGCAGTAGGTATAGTGTAATTGCCTCCGGCTCAGCAGTAATCGCGCATTCATTCGCTGTTGCCTTTAGTATTCCATAGCGCTCTAAAGCATTAGGTTAGGCGGTACATAGTTTAGTTGCCCCCCGCTCCGCAGTAAGGTTAAAAGGTATTTGCTTAGATTACAGCCAAGCTGCCTCCTTCGCCGTTGGCTAGCACTGGCATAAGATTATTATTCTGAATAAACGGTGCTCACCACTGCTTCTGGTTCTGCTGTCAGTTATATAGTTTTCAGTGATGCTGCTCCCGTTATTCACTTGGGCCGTTTAGCAGTACTGCAAGTTAGATAGTTTCAGTATTGCTGCAAGTTAGATATGTCAGTGCTGCCACACTATATTAGGCCACTGTGTTGCTGATAGGTTTGCTCGTTCTAGGCTAATTGCATCGCTGCGCGCTCCAATATTTCTATCATGCAAAAGCTAGGTGGTTGCTGGGGTGTTAGTTAGGTAGGATGTGAAGCTGTCTGGCGCTGAAGTTATATGAATTAAAGGTTCATCGCTGCTTCTGGTTCTGCTGTCTATATATATACGCCCATGTTGCTGCTCCCGCTTTTCTCTAGGGTGCTTTAGTATGGCTTCAGTTAGATTGCAGTATATCGTTATAGTCAGCAGTACCACCTTCCTCACCGTTGGTTCGGTCTGCCAGCTGCTAACATTCTTAATTATTAAATTGCTTTAGCAGTACTTATAGCGTTTTTGGCAAGCTGCCAATATCATTGCTTAGTATTTTGCTTAGTAATATTCGCTCTGCCAGATGCTAATATTCTTAATTATTATTTTGCGTTAGCAGGAAGGCAGTTCATAGTTTGCCCCGCAGTAATGATAATTAATCGCTAGAGTCACAGCAGAGCTGCCTTCCTCGCAGTTGGCTAGCACTGGCATGGGATTCTGAGCTTTTGGCGTGCTTTGGGGGTTTGTAGTTTTGGGGGGTATCGGGCCAGGGCTCGCTGTAATAAGATTATGCCCTCGGTGCTCATGGTAACATGAGGATCGTGGGTTCAGCGAGCCATGGCCCGAGGCAGAACCCCATGCCAAACCATGCTAACTTAGGCTATAGATTCTATGCTGTCCTATAGTAGAGCTAAGGTAGGCTGCCAATACTATGCGCTTATATATAGGCTTAGATTCTATGCTGTCTCTATAGTAGGGTGCTCAATATGCCATGCTGTGTGATGCTTGCTTTCTGCCTTCATTCTGGTCAATAAAGTATATCTTAACCCAAGTGATCGTCTCCTGAAATAGTGCGACGATTCGTAAGGATCAAAGCTAGTTCAGGGGGCGGTCCCAAGGGAGCGCGCGCGCGCGGAGGGGGGTGGGTCACCAGGTCCTGCCCCCCCCCCCTTACCCATAGTTCATAGGGAAGTCAGATGGTGGGACTCAGTCTTGTTGCATAGCACTGCCCCGCCACCACCCCAGCGCCACCTTCAGGTTCTGCCTTAGATCCCCCTCGGGGGGTATCGGGCCAGGGCTCGCTGTAATAAGATTATGCCCTCGGTGCTCATGGTAACATGAGGATCGTGGGTTCAGCGAGCCATGGCCCGAGGCAGAACCCCATGCCAAACCATGCTAACTTAGGCTATAGATTCTATGCTGTCCTATAGTAGAGCTAAGGTAGGCTGCCAATACTATGCGCTTATATATAGGCTTAGATTCTATGCTGTCTCTATAGTAGGGTGCTCAATATGCCATGCTGTGTGATGCTTGCTTTCTGCCTTCATTCTGGTCAATAAAGTATATCTTAACCCAAGTGATCGTCTCCTGAACTGTTTTTATCCTCCTACTGTACAGTAGAAGATATTCACGCATGTAAAATACTTTAGAAAAACAACCATTACTAGTCATTTCAGTCATATATAGTCTAAAAATACAGTAGTTCATTCAGATAACTTACGATATGATTAACAATGTTTATTATTGATGAGTATTACAAGTGTATATGTAACATTTTGACTTGGCGTCGGCTCTGCTTCCCCCTGCTCAGCGCAGCCCGGAAGAACATCATTAACCATTAGGAGCAGGGGGATATAAATATATAAATATATAAACACCCCCCATGGGGGACAGAATTAGCAGAGCCTACTGGTGGAGCTGGGGAGGCGGTGGGGGCAAGCAAGCGCATGGCACAACAGCCTGGAAGGCAGCAGCAAGAGAATGACAGCCTGAGGGGGTTACATAGCTTGGCAAGAGATCAGCTGACTGCCAGCAGGCTGCCACGTCGCCTGTGACGTAGACTGCGTAATAGTGTAGTAACAGACTTAAAGCAACATAGTGCGCAGTGACCCCTCAAGTGTACCTGTATGAACTAATTCTGCTGCGCTACATACATTTCCTAAATGGTGTACTGAGGCACACTAATAATTAAAGTCCAGGTGTGCCTTTGGATTTTTGACAACCACACAAATAGTTATGAATAACCTTTTAATTTACAAATGACCATAATAAATGTTAATGTGTGTGTGTGCGTGCGTGTGCGCGCGCGTGTGCGTAAGCCAACTCACTGTCATCAGCCGTTCTCAGGTACAACGTCCTGCTGAGGTTTAGGGGGGCGGGCCCGGCGCCGGTTGCCGGGGTGACGGTGAACACGTAGGGGAAGTACTTCCTGAGGTTTGTGAAGAAGAAGCCGTGGTTCTCCGTGGTCATCTTGATGGTCCTGTTGACCGCGGGGGATCCCGGTTTGGGGGGGCCGGCAGGGCTGGGGGCCACGCCGGCCTCCTGCAGGGCGAGCAGGTAGTAGGGCCGGCCGTTGGGCTCCAGCGGAGGGTCCCAGCTGACGATGATGGCCGTGGAACTGTGAATCACCACCGTCAGGTTGTGGACCGAGTCACTGGGCACTGAGGAGGGAGGGGAGGAGGAGGAGGGGAGAAGAGGGGAAAGTGTCATCATGGTCGCACGTTACTGATGGTACTACTCAGGGGTGTCACACCAAATACCGGGCCCGGGGTACTTTTAACTATTGAAAAATATCAGATATACAAGCTCACAGCGTGGCACCGAGTGCCGTGCTGCGAGCTTGTAGATCTGCTATTTTTGAAAAATCGTGAACATTGTGCAAGTCTTTGAATATTTCAAATCCTTGACTTGTATATCTGCTATTTTTCAATAGCTAAAGTATAAAATAATTACGGCCCCTCCACCTTGGGCCCTGGTAACTCAGTCCCACTCCCCCCCCCCCCCCTTGTGACGCCCCTGATGGTACTGTACAAACAGCTTCCCAAATTGCAAGCTGCTTGGGAAAAGGGAGTTATAATGAATGCCAGAAAACGAGGCAAATTAATCAATCACACAGCACACACACACACACACACACACACACACACACACACACACACACACACACACACACACACACACACACACACACACACACACACACACACACACACACACACACACACACACACTCTGAGGAGAGGGGGAATGAACAGTGCATCAGTCAGTATTATTGTTATCAGCATAATTATGGTCATCAACTCTCATTGTCATGAGAACTGCCAAGATCGCTGTCGTCATCACACCAATTAAGACAATCAGTACAGCACAGGGGAGTAAGCCAGAGAAACACGACAGTTCTTTTATCGATACAGACTGAGGATGGGGGGAAACATTGAAAAGACAAGACCAGTGTAGGGGGAAAAAAACAAAACAAAACAACATATTTCTATGAAATTGAGAAGCAATAGAAAGGTGAATAAACCACTGAAAGGGAAAAAAACAACAACTTTATGGTATGGACGGACACCGAGCAGGAAATACTCATCCTGTGTTCAGCGGCCATCCTCTTTAGCCCCTTGGCTAGAGTCGCCCAGTCTGAGCAGGTGTGCAGAGGAGCACATCATTGTGTGGCACGCCACAGAGGATCAGAAGTGGCAGATTAGGTAAGGCAAAGGGGAAGGCTAGCAGGGCAGTAAAGTGGATGAGCGGATGATGTGTGTGGGGGTCTGAGCCCAGATGAAGGACCAAGCCCAGCTGGGCTTGGTCGGGGCGGTACAGGCGGGGTGCCCTGGAGATCCGGTGCTTGACTGAGAGTGGAGAGGCTAGAGCAACAGGCAGAGATACACAGTCAGTATATAAGCAGTTATCATTCAGAGTCATGAGCAATGTACAAAGTCTTACAAAGGCTGCCCGGTCTGCACCATTTTTTCACAAAATCACACAAAAACAAGGCGATCGCTTTTGGGACACAGGCCACTAATAAAAGCACAGTTTGGAATATGTCATGCTCAACATCTGCAGTAACAAGTCTCCTTAACAACTGCTGCTATTTCCGTCCGGATGGACATGACAGTCTTTCTTTCTTTATACAAAGCTTTATAAAAGTTTTCTGCCAAGTCTGCTGAGTTCCTGTCAAAGTTTTGTTGGATAACAGCCTTCCTTGACTATTGTACGTCTATTTCCTGACAACTTTCTCCCTGCTCAGTAAAAGGAAATACAAACCGGTTGTCTCCCAAGGTACAGGGTCTCAGGAGGACAAAAAAGAGCCAGTTTGCCAGACTGAGTGTTATCTCCTTTCACTGACAGGTTGAACGCAATGTCTTCAATCGCAGAGTTTTTATGTAATTTTAAGAGGCAAAGAAGTTTGGGGGAAAAACGTGTGCAGACGTAGCTCCAATGCAAGACTATACAGTATGTGGGTGTATGCTAGCCTATTTTTATGTTTTAGTAAGCCCCGCTTATTCATGAGGCTATGCCGTCTAGTTAGAGGGTGTTAATGTTAATATTTCTTGGGATAATGAGTTTGGAAATGTGACACAGCAGCAGAACTGGGTTAAAAAGATAGGCCAAATGAAAAGGAACAACCCACCACAATATGGCATTTTATATTGTCATTGTATTAAATCCATCCAATCTGTATGTGGTTCTCCAAATAAGGGGTACGCAGTATGTAATATTTGTTTGCTGGTTAGATATATAGAAACTATCATATCATTGTCAACAGAATATTATTGACACACCCACATCAAGAACGGCACATCCACAACAACGGTTTCAGCTCACGAATGTTGGGATCTCAGCACTGACGGGCATGGAACTCGGACAAAACACTGCGTAGTGTGCGAGTTTACAACCCTCAAACTAGAGGACTACTGTGTAAATGCGATGTACAGTATTGTTTTGTAGAAGTGGTGTGTGTGTTGTGTGTGAGTGTCTGACTGACCGTCCTCAGGTAAGGTCAGGTTTAAGAGCTGACTCTGGACCCCTCCATCGCCCTGTATGGTACTGGAGGTCATCCACAGGCTGTAGTTGGTTCCCCCAACCAGCCCAGTAACAGTGTAAGAGTAGGGGGAGTCAGGAGAGGCTGGAGATAATGCATGAACCGGTACCCTCTGTAGATACAGACACAAGCATTTACACAGTGTCCATACAACAGTAGACATTCCATTATATTCTATTCAATTGTTATTTTAATAAGTATGATTATATATTTTAATGGTATGCCCTATACTTTGTCGACTGGGGTCACCCAGTGCTCTATACTTGGTCCCCTCATTTTTTCCAAATCTCGTCACTGAAAATGTGAGCTTTTACTTGTAGTTAAAGCTCATAGCGCATCACTTGACCTGTTGTGAACTTGTTGATCTAATATTTTCGGCATATGTTCACCTATTTTCGCCACAGTAGGGTTCATGTGGGTGAATCCTATCTCACCCACTTACTACTATATTTAACTGTAGAATAAAATTACATGCTGTTCTGTACAAACGTTTCTAATATATTCCGCTGTGTGCGTGTCACCTCTTGAGTGACAGTGCCGTTGTCATCGTAGTAGATGGTGTAGTGTACAATGATGCCGTTGGGTTGGTTGGGTGGAAGCCACATCAGGATGACAGAAGAGGTTGTCAGGTTGGTGAATGACACGTTCTGTGGAGGATCAAATGGCTCTGCAGGAGAGAGAGAGAACACATGGCAAGCGGGGGGTTATTTTCTCAACATTCTGAAAGAAAAACAAAACACAACAAAAAAATCCCAGTGTTAATTAGGCCTAGAATTATTGAATGCTTTAACCAGTGAAAGCAGATATACAAGCTCACAGTATATCGCAGCGCGGCGCTGCGAGCTTGTAGATCTGCTATTTTTGAAAAAACGTGATATATATAGAGAGAGAGATTTTTGACAAGTCTTTGAATATATCTTTTTGAAAGTGAACATTTGTAACTCAAATATTTTGAGATGGGGGGTCCCTGGAACAACATATTTTGAGATGGGGATCCGTGGCCAAATACATGTAGTTTTGGGGGTCCTTGGCATGAAACATTTTGAGAACCACTGACAGAAACATAGTTAAAAAAAATTTAAATAAAAACCTTAGAAGGATTTAGAAGACACTTATAGAATCGGGTCAAAATATTCAAAGATTTGCACACATTTTCAAGATTTTTCAAAAATAGCAGATCTACAAGCTCACAGCGCGGCACTCAGTGCCGCGCTGTGAGCTTGTATATCTGCTATTTTTGAGCGGTGGTTACACCGTCTCCTATACGTGGCCGTGTGTGTATGCGTGTGTGTGTGCGTGCGTGTGTGTGTGCGTGTGTGTCTGTATGTAGCCTGCAGGCCTGCAGTACCTTTTATGACCACACATGTTAAGGGAGGGGCGCTGTTGTTCAGGCCAGGCCAGACCAGGCACACACACACACACGCACACACACACACACACACACACACACACACAGGGGGGAAGGGGGGGGGGGGGGGGGGGGGGTAAACCACCGCTCAGTTCACACGGGTGTGATTTTTAATATTTAAAGCATAAAATATTGCGTAATAATGTGTTCAGGCCTAAATGGGTTAAACTCAGAATAGCGTACAAAATGGAACACTAAGGATTTTACTGTGAACTTGAGAGTAGTGCACAATTGATACACTAATAATACCCATCCCAACATCATGCATTAGTTACGGTTTGGCTTGGGCCCATGTTCATGAAATATAATACTTAGCTACTGAACAAATATAATATGAAACCTGAAAAACACTCAAGAGAGAGGCTACACAATTGCCACATGCTTTGATCTTGTGCTGTGCCTGTGACCTTGACTTGTTTGAAAACAACGCCACCCAAAAAAAGGAATAGCGCCCTTAAGTCATCTGCCAGGTCTGAGCCAAATCAGATTGAAATTTAAATAATAGTTACCAAATATTACGGCTGCTCGTAGGCTAATAAAATATTATTTAAAAAATCTCGTACACTTTCAAGCATGGGAATGGTCAGCTGTGAATTGCAGTAATGTATTCGATACGTACCTATAGTCACTGTCGGGCAGAAACCTCGTATCTCCAAGTTTCAAGTTTGTACGTTTTTTCACCAAGTAAAGCCCTGCTTGATCATACAAGGCCGGCGCAAAAAAGTAGTGAAAACAGCCGATCTACAAGCACACAACGCCTCGCGGTGCGAGGCGTTGTGTGCTTGTAGATCGGCTGTTTTCCCTGGTTTAGTTCATTTTTAAAACCATAAACACAAAACCAACGGCCTTGGACATACGAGGTTTCCGCCCGACAACGACGATATCCATCATGTTTTGTCCAGTACCTGAATCAATGGAGGTGAAGGTGATGTATACCAACACTCCTCCATCTCCCAGCCTGGTCCAGCTGGACACTGAGGCGTTGTAGACGCTCTCTGAGTCCACGTTGATCACCACTGATGTTCCTGTCACGTTCTGCCACATCTCACTTGACTCATTCCTGATATGGGAGAGCAAAAAATGATTTGATCCACGGGGATGTTCACTTCATTACAGTAAGGTATGAAAATCAAAAACCGTGAAGCTTGCTTGAGATGAGTAATCCAGCATACTTAATTTCATCTAATGTTTTTTGGTTTTGTTGTGAAAGTGACATTGCATTTTAATACATTTGAAAGTGCAGAATTATTTTACAAGTCTAGACAGAAATCCGTGTAGTACCTGAAGAAACGTACATTTTAAGATGGCTTTATCACTTGAGAGTTTCAATGTACTGTAAAAGCGATGGTCGGCATTAATGTAAAGTATAACCATGCCAGACCACCGGTATGATCCTGTAGAGACTAGTCTAGATAAGAAAGGTGATCCAAAGAAAAGAAAACTAGAAGAAAGTGCTCCGGACGGACGGGCGGGCGGGCGGGCGGACACACGGACACAAACACGGACGGACAGGGGGCAAAACATAGTAGACAAAGAAGGAATCAAAAATCTGTGATGTGATTGTACAAAACAACTGTCACTAGTGCATGGGGGTCCTCAGAGTTACTACAGGGTGTCCTCCAAATCTTTGTGCGAGAGAAACTTTTTTCTCCTTTTTTATTTTAACCACTTGAACCACGTGTCCATATTCTGAGAACTTTAGCCAAAAATAGCAGATCTACAAGCTCACAACGCCGGCGTTGTGAGCTTGTAGATCTGGTGGTTAAATATCTGACAACACCAATTTACATGAATCCAAAACACACTGATGATTGGGCTGGCAAACAATGCAACTATATGGAATCTATGAACAGGTTGTGGGGGTCCCTGCTTCATCTCTCTCTCAACTAAGGGGTTCTTGGCCTGAAAACATTGAAGACCCTTCCTCTAGTCTAGTGGGTAGTAGACAGACAGACAGACAGGCACGCAGACAGACAGACAACTCACCACACTCTGACTACGTAGTACAGTATGTCTGAATTGGGTTCCAGGGGCTCCTCCCAGGTCAACTCTACCTGGTAGTCTGACACCTTCCTGGCCATGAGGAACTGAGGGGGCGTGTCTGGAGCTGAGAGGTGGGACAGAAACTTTCCATTTGTCATGAATCAAGCATGCACATGGCCTACCAAATACCAATGCAATGGACACTGGATTTGGCAGCGGCCAGGGCGACAGCGTTCCAGATATCCTGCCAAGCGTGCGTCGCACTGTCACTGAGAAAGCCCTAAGAATCGGAGTAGCGTGGCCCTGAAATTAAAAACAGGTTAGTCGGCTGTGGTGATCCTGGTGGCTTTGGCTTTCTCGCGGGGCATGGAAGGAACCTCTCACTCAGGATCGGGTACCTGTGATGCAAGGCCATTAGTGCTTTCCTGGAACCCTTTGCGGTTAACTGACCTAGAAGAGAGAGGACACTGGAGGATAAGATCAAAGGAAAGTGAAGATTTCAAGACCATGTCCTTTTGAAGTCCAAGCAGTCACCTGAAAAACTGAAAAGCAAACCCAACGAACCCTCTCTCTCTCTCTCTCTCTCTCTCTCTCTCTCTCTCTCTCTCTCCACTTTCCCCCCATTAGCCCCCCATTCCCTTCGACTCCGTTCCCCCTCACCATCCTCCAGTGTGGTGATGTTGAGCGGTTCGCTGGCGTGGTCGCCCGGCCCAGCGACGGTGTTGGCCTGCACCACGAGGCGGTACTCTGCGTACTTCTTCAGGTGCGCGATGTGGAGGCTGCTGTTCAGGGACGTGAGGTTGAGGGTGTGGGTGGAGTTCCACAGCTGCAGGCTGTAGTGGGTGATGGCGCCGTTGGGCACCAGCGGGGGCTGCCACGTCACGTTCACCTCACTGGGCCCCACCGACTCGTACGAGAGGCCATACGGAGGACTGCCCGGGACTGGGGAGAAAGAAGAGGGGTGTTTGGTGGACGCATTATTTACTTTAATTTTTTTTTTATTGATTTTAAAAAATGTTCACTGACAACATAAAATCTGGGCAAATCGGGGGAATGTACTTTCCAGTTCATTCGTTACACTCATTTGACCAAATCTATACTCTTTTTGGGCATGTACAGGGGCGTCACAAGGGAGGGGAAAGTGGGACTGAGTTACTAGGGCCCAAGGTGGAGGGGTCTTGTAGCTGCTATTTTTGAAAAGTCGTGAAAATGTGTGCAAATCTTTGAATATATGTATTTTTTAAGCGAACATTTGTTTAGTTCTATGTATAGTGACTCATGGGAATAGACTATGTGACAACCAGGAATAGTTTGGTGACCACCGGAGAGTCGGTTGACGGCCGGAATGTAGACGGCACCCGGGAGCAAGTTGGGTTAGCGCCCCAGCCTGTGTCTTCCGTGAGGAAGAAGCCCAACAAATCCACGGTGAGGCCTTTAGGAGGGCCATTCAAGCCACAAGCGGAGCCTGCAGCACCACCTTGCCCAAGTGGAGCTTGCAGTACTACCACTGTCCAACCCTTGCTGCCCAACCACCTGCAGCAGCTGAATGGAATGTTTGGATCGGGAGTCTGGTGCAGCGCACAGGTTCTAAACCTGGTGAGAGCAGGAGAGGACCTGGTGAGACGTAGGAGGGGCCCGGCCAGGAGTCAACCCATAGAGCCTAGTTCTTCCATGTGCCAGAGTGGCACTGCCCCCAATCCCTGCAGAGTAGTTCCGGTGCAGCACATTGAGTGACCCTGGTCTTTCTCTAATAGGACTGGTCGTGGATAGCTACTGGGACGTAAGTCGGGACTTGATCAACCCCGGCTGGGTCACCTGGGCGAGGGTGTATGATGTTGCGAGACCCGAAACACCCGTCGACCCCAGGCTACATCACTGATGATACGTCCCAGTTGCATCCTCGTGATGTTTTTTTTCACTAACTCAAATTTTGCTTCATGGGGGCCCCTGGAACTAAATATTTTGACATGGGAAAGGATTTGAAAAATTCAAAGACTTGCACAAATTTTCACTATTTTTCAATAGTTAAAGGGGAGGGGGGTCTTCCATTTTCCAAGTTCCAGTTCATTCGTTACACAGACCACCACATATATAGCGTCATACATTAAACATTTAAGTTCCCAGATTTCATCCTATCCCAGCGGGGGGTTCTGTCCCACTGGGCACTGACCTTTCATGAGGATCCGGGATATTTCATGCGGGAAATTATTTAGCATTGGGAAATTTAGCATTGAAAGGAGGCTTTGTTGCCTCTGTACACTGCACATAGTCTTTCATGGGGTATAGCATCCCAAAGATCTCCCTATACCAGAGTTGTATGGTTGGGGGTTTATCTTTTATCCAATTAATCAAAATACATTTTCGGGCTGAAAGTAAGAGTTTGTCAAATAACTTAAATTGTAGGGTGTCAAGTTGCAAACATTATTTACTATTGATTATGTATTTCCTTTGCAATGTATGTAGCACGAGTAGATACCAGAAAAAGAAATAAAACGCTAGCACACTGAGGGCTCACAAAGTGCAAAGTGCTTTTATTGCACCACATACAGGTTGTGACGTTTCGAGCACACTGCTCTTCTTCAGACTCAAAGTCTGAGGAAGAGCAGTGTGCTAGCGTTTTTCTTTCTTTCTCTAGTATCTACAAACGTACCATCCTCTCCTGACAGCATGACCAAGGTGTCTGAGGACTGGTTCCCGTGTCCGAGGCGCGTGTAGGCCATGACAGACACGTTGTAATAGGAGTAGGGCCTCAGGTGAGCCAGGACGGCTCTGGGCACGGAGGTGTTGACCACCGCGGAGAAGGACTGGTTCTCGTACAGGACCTCGTAGCGCTGGATCACCCCGTTGGCCCTTTCTGGGGGGGACCAGCTCAGGGTGACGGTGGAGGGCGTGGTCTCCACCACAGCCAAGTCCAGAGGCGGGGAATCAGGCTCTGTGAGTGAGGGTGAAAAGGACCGAGAGGAGAGGGGGAGAGTTATCACCGAACCTAGAAGTGGAATTCAAGCATATCGTCGTTGTCGGGTGGAAACCTTGTATGTCCAAGGCCATTCGTTTTGTGTTTATCATTTTAAAAGTGGACTAAACTAGTGAAAACAGCAGATCTACAAGCACACAACGCCTCGCACCGCGAGGCGTTGTGCGCTTGTAGATCGGCTGTTTTCACTACTTTTGTGCGACGGCCTTGTATGATCAAGCAGGGCTTTGCTTGGTGAGAAAACGTACAAACTTGAAACTTGGAGATACAAGGTTTCTGCCCGACAGTGACGATATTTAATGCAGCTCCTGAGATACACACACACGCACGCACGCACAAATGATCACTCAGTATTATAATATCCTCGGTTTTATATAATATCTATAATGCCCTAATATTTATGATGTTATAGTCTAGGTCTAGGACTAGGTTACAGTATGTCTACGAAACATAGCCTAGAGAGCATTACAGATGATGCTTACATACTCCACCTAGATACATTCTAACCTTTTCCAATATTTATTTAATGTTTATTTAATATTCTAGCAGAATGTGATTTTTTAAAATAACACTCATTTATATTTTATAGGGAACAAAGCAGAGAGGTTTGTGAGAATGTGTTTTTTTCTTTTGTGTGTTTGTGTAGACCAGTGGTTCTGAATTCCCAAACCAAACCAGACAAGGGATTTTGTTACAACCACACATTATTATTGGAAAATATTCAACTACATTACATAACTTCACATTATGAATTATTTACCATATCAGTACCCATTACCAGCCAAATTTAAATATGAATGTGCGCTTATAACGCCAGGAAATAGCTATATTTTATCATCATGATCACATTAGTTTCAAAGCCAGGTTGATATACCATACCACAAAATGACCACTAGAGCGAGCCATCGTAACACTAAAACGATAGACTGTACAAGCCCCCATGTTAAAACCAAGATTCACAAGATTCAAGGATGGGACGATGACATCGCTCCCCATTGACTCAGAATGGGAGACCCGCGGGCCGCCATCTGAGCTCAATACTGTTCAATTCGTGCTTGATCGTCTAAAACCACCATCGGTATGGGCACCGGAACGTATACAGATGCCACACAGAAAGTTTCCGAATCAAAATCCGACCTAGTGAAGCTGCGTAAGGGTCGGATGGTTTCCATTGAGCCTAGCAGCTAGCAGAGGCTAATATAAACAGGAAGCCCTGGTTTAAAGGTGACGTCATAATCGTATCCTTTTTTTTCCACGGTTCACGTGTTGATACCATCCGAAGCTAAGCTAACCATTTCGCTCCGTCTATTAACCCAAATAAAAGCTTAAACAATGCTTTTATATAAAAGTCGATTAAAGTTGCTTGGCAGGGAAGTCCATAGTGAGATAGTTGATCTAAAAGTCGACCGGCGCTGATCTTGTTAATTGGGCGCACTCATTTGACCAAATATATACTCTTTTTGGGCATGCAGTGCAACACATTGGCTCCTTTACCACCAAAATAACTTTGGTTTCCGTTCTTGATTCTTTGAACCTTGGTGCTTTCACAGAACCAGCGGACATTTTTTGGTTCGAGTTCCGAACCAACTTTTAGGGTTCTGAACCAATTCATTTTCTGTGGAAACACTCTGAACTCGTTCAATATTAGGCAGGAAAAAAGAACTCAACCGATTCAACCCCGGTGGAAAAGGGGCCATGCATATAATGAGCTTGTAGACCGTCTATTTTATCTAAGAATACAGATGTGCCGTGAGATTTTGACTTGCCCACTGGCGTGTCTCGGGCACAAAACATTTGAAAACAACTGGTGTAGAGTAGCTGTTGAGGACCAACCGTCTTCTGCGGTGAAAACAAAGGTGTCGTCCTCATCAGAGAGGGAACTCTCTCCTATAGCTGTAGATGCCGCAACGCGCAGCTTATAACCAGTGTACTTGTCCAGACCTGCAACAAGGAGAAGTGGTCAGATGGGTGGGAAGCATGCATTTTCATGCAGATATTAGACATAATGTAATTCTTTGTGCTTGTCAGGGTGGGGGGGGGGTCCCCAGTTACTGTAAAATATGATTAGTTTGGGGGTTGCTGGATGAAAAGGTTGAGAATAGGGATGGGACGATATGACATTTTCATATCACGATTATTGTGACAAAATAAATCGTGATTTACGATATTATCACGATAATCAAAATCCATTATCCTGCGGTGGAACATTTGCCAAAAAATAGCAGATCTTTTGGCAAAGACATTTGATAGAGAGTGAAAAAAAGAATGTATCAGGTACATATATTTTAAGTTCCTTTTACCAATTATAAAGGGTTTAAGTGGTACCGGATATGCAGCTTGGCAAATAAAAGGTGAATTGATCCCAGTGCATGACGGAGGACGATATCACGATAAATTAAACCTCCACGATGAATGAATGAATGAATGAATGAATGCATGAGTTTATTTAGAACATAAAAATATTTTAAAATAAAATACAAAGCGTCATGTACAGTATAATGTGTACGCTGATCTATTGTTTTGCATTTATTATTATTATTTTCTCTTTATTATTTTTCAAGGAGTGATTAAGGATAGCAATATGGGGGGAGGGTTGGGGAAAGGGGAAAAAAAAGAAAAAAAATGTCTTTACAATACTGACTTGTTTAATGTATACTGTTGAAACATATGTGACATGAATAAAGATATATAAAAAAAAAAAAATACAAAGCAGAAGAAAGAAAAAAAAAACATTAACAATGTCCGAAAAAGAGTGGGATGAAGTGTAAAACTTAAAATCTCCACGATACGATTATCGTGAGTGTTTTTTACCACGATAATCGCCCCATACCTAGTTGAGAAGCAGTGCTCTACCTGTCAGCAGTATGCTGGTGTCGTTGTTGGTGACCCACTGCAGAGCTTCGTTGCTGTGGAGGTTGAGGCCGTAGACGGTGTAGTGCGTGATTCGTCCGTTGGGGTTGGTAGGCGGGGCCCAGCTCACCAGGATGGAGGTGGAGCTAATGTTCTGATAGGACACGCCCACCACAGAGCTGGGGGCTAAGGGGCACATTCACAACGGGAAAGAGATACCAGCAGACACATGCACTTACGGTAAGTTTC
Organism: Nannobrachium achirus; assembly: GCF_963921795.1. NCBI lineage: Eukaryota > Metazoa > Chordata > Actinopteri > Myctophiformes > Myctophidae > Nannobrachium > Nannobrachium achirus. The sequence continues at coordinate 18,530,565 of NC_137820.1, forward strand.
TCATGTGCATAACATCAAATACATGTCATCTGCTCTAACAAAATCACTTACATGTCGCAGAAAACACCTTTAAAGGAGTAGTAATTCCCCCCCAAAATTACTTTTTTTCTATTGATTACTCACGCCGTGAAGACTTCAGTTCAATAATATCTTTGTTTTTTGTCACATTCCTAAGACAATAATGTGGGTCCCCATTCGGAATCAACGGGGGTAAAATACTATTATCATTTTTTTGTCTTTGGAATGCGACAAAAAACTAAAAATATTATTGAACTCAAGTCTCCATGTTGCACGAAAGTAATGAAAATAGCCGATCTACAAGATCGGCTATTTTAACTATTTTAAATCGTTTAAAAAAAAGGGAGGTTTTGGACATACAACATTTGCACCCGACAACGACGATCAGTAATAAACTCTGAGAGTGCACAAATGTAACCGCTACAGTAACACCACAGTAACACTGGCTAACGATCACAACAACAGCATGCATGCTAACTAATCGAGCACCCACCCTGCTCCCTGGTGGACTCTGTGATGTTCACAGCAGGGCCCTCTCCCACGGCGGTGGCAGCCGTCACCTTGAAGGTGTACTCAGTGAACGGGTGGAGGTCAGACACCAGGTAGGACAACTCCTCAGACTGGACATCCACCACCTCCTCCCTAACCAGGACCGCTGGAGCACGCACACACACACGCACGCACACACGCACACACGCGCGCACACACACACACACACACACACACACACACACACACACACACACACACACACACACACACACACACACAGACACACACACACACACAGATGCGAACACATGTAGGATTTATAACATGTACAGTATGGTTTAGAAACCCATATCTACAGTGTAATGCATTGTAAGGAAGTCATAATGTGTTAGAAGATGTTTCTATTAGCCTTCATAATGCCACATATTTATGAGTTTGACTATAATACTTTTTGGTATCACAGTTGTTGATAATCACTCTACCCATTTTGCATGAAAGGTGACAGCTTATTGCTCATCAGGCATTAGGAAGAGCATGTGGCTTAAAACGCCATACAGGCAATGAGCCCATGGATCAAAACTGGAGCCCAACAGTGTGCAAGCAGTTTTTGAGCGGTGCCTAGTGTGTCTACCACTCCAACATTTCACTGAGTGTGTATGTCTGTATGTCTGTCCATATGGCCATAATTCTGTCTGTATGATTAGGCAACACCAGCTGCAGCCACCCAGCGGTGCTGTTGAGCAGCCTGCAACGCTCACGTCACACTGGGAGCGATTTTTCTTTCATTTCAAGTCCCTTACTCTCTCTCTCTCCATGTTTCTACAGTACGTCTCTCTACATGGTACCTTTCAAATAAAAGAGCCCACCCTAGAAAAAAGAAACCATAAGGCTCCTATGAAGGCTTATGGTAACTAATTTAATGCATTATCAAAGTATCTATGATAGGTTATAGCAGTGGTTCTCAAAGTGGATTCCAGGGAATGTGGGTTCCTTTAGGGATGCCTAAATTGACCCATACAAGTCTGTAACTCTGACAGAGTTAAGGGGAGACCTTGAAATTTGAAGGTTTGAGAAACACTGTGTTATAGAAACAGACTTCATAGAAGGTGTCTGTTGTGTGTTTTTATATTAGTGATGGTGGATAAGCAGAACACACAGAGATAGTGTTTAGCGTTCAGAGTGCAGGCATGCGCTATACCTCCTTGACTAACTGCAGCACGCGTGGAGAGACGGGTCTGGCCCGCGCTGTACCCTGTGATGGCAGCGTTGCGGGTAGAGAAGTGGGGATGTCCTGGGGCCGGGGTCACGTCAAAGGGGTCAGAGGTGGTACTCTCACCGGTCAACCAGGGCGGGGACGTGCCAGGTGGCGCAGAGGTCAGAGAGAGAGCCGTGGTGACTGAGAGCGAGGAAGCAGCAGGCAGAGTGGAGGCAGAGGGAACGTTAGTGAGCGAGGTCATGGCCATGGGGTCAACAGTGGGACTGCTGTCAAGGTCTGGGTCAGGCTCAAGAAGGGAGTCGGTTATGAAGCTTGTGACGCCGGGGTCAGGCATGCTGGTGTGTTGTGGACGCGTGTGGTCGGAGACGGAGGCCGTGAAGGACGGCGGAGAGGTGGTCAGGCTCAGCTCGGCCGATCGCTTACGCCGCCCGGACTCTGAGCTGCCGTCCAGGTCAGGACCAAGTGTATGCCCGCCGTTCAGATCCTGGACATAATACAAAAACATTCATATTAGCCAGTATATTACTAGTAAGACCAAGCAACCAATTCTTGGCCATCTGGCCGGTGATGTATATCGGACCAGTTACCCATATATGGCTGTCTTCCTCCATATACTGTATGGGCATTCCTATATGAAGTCCTGCTAGATATGGGCTTAATATTGATGACATCAGGGATCTCCATATATGGGCATAAAAGGTATTCTGTTAGAGTGGTTCCCATGACATCACAACATACAATATCTTTTATGCCCTGGAGATCCCTATCTGAACCAGCCGCACAGATACAGTATAGGCCATTTATTGGCCATCTGGCCAGTGATATATATGGATGACATCAGGGATCTTCATATATGGGCATAAAAGGGATTCTGGGGAATACCCATATACAGTATCGACTTTTACATAGGTGATGTCTCATGTGATATCACCTGTGATGTACAGTGATGTGTCAAGGGAACCAACCCATAGACTGTAAAAATGTGTACACACACGGCTCCACAGCTTCACGTCTACACACGGACAAGCTGTGACATTTCTCATGGTAAACTGCGACCTTCGGTCGCAATTAAAAAAACAAACACAATAATGCGTATTGACATTTTACAGTATATCTGTCTGATCCTGGTAGGCTGGGAAATCAGGCAAACTCCATTAACTACGGTACCTTGTAGAACACACAAAAACACAGTGGTCTGGATTGAAGAGTGGAAAACCATTTTAAATCATGTAAGGTCACAGTCCAAGGAACCCACATTGGTTTGATTGTACAGAACAGGCTCAGTAATCCGATAAAAGTCACATAAGGACTGGCTATCTCTGGAAGTGTAAAAACAGGCCCACCGGTTCTCCTGTGAGGGTGATGTCTTGTAGTAGGATGTCCCCGTCCAGGACCTGGAGTTTGTACTGGGTGATCAGTCCATTGGGCTGGGCAGGGCTCCTCCACCGCACGAGGATGGACACAGAATCCTCCGCTTCTGCCTTGAGATCTAACACCTCACTGGGTGCTACACGGCACGCACGCGCACACACACACACACACACACACACACACACACGCACACGCACACACACGCGCACACACACACACACACACACACACACACACAAACAAACACACAAACGCACGCATGCACGCACGCACACACACACGCACACACACAGACACTTTTCAGTATGGGGTTTGTTAGCAAAGCAGGGGGCTACTAGTACTACCAGATGTCAATGACCTGCATATGTCTCAAGCTATCTACCCCAATTAACCCTGTTCTTGTCTCAGTGGGGAAGAGACAGCATGCATGTGGACTAAAAACACCACACAGTGAGCTGCCGTCTGACTCTCCCTCCCACAAGGAAAGGCTGAAAATGCTTCTGGTAGACCTGCATTCTCTGCAAAGGAAAATACAGGGCACAGATGGGGCTGTGTTTTATCTCAGAGCTCAGGTGGAACCACATTTTAAGCTGGACTGCGTGTACTCCGCAATGTCAATAATTCCCAACCCTGCTCCTTGGGAGATGCCTGCGGTAGCACTGTGACATTTTCTATCCTAGTGGGTAATTAACTGCATTCAACTGACGTCTCAGGGCCAGCTAGAATGTCATGGACGCAAGCTGAATGCAGTCACATTTCTAGAACGGTGGTTCTCAACCTTTTCAGGCCGTGACCCCCAAAACAAACATACTTTAACTGGGGCATTACATTTTGTATAACACGGTTCTATTGTGAAAATAGCAGATCTACGAGGCGTTGTGAGCATGAAGATCGGCTATTTTCACAATGTCTGCCTCTAATATTTGACAATTTGGCCAATGTTAATTTGCCATTTTAGAGGTATTAAAAAGTCCTTAAATTGTCACTTTAGAAATGTGCAGATACCCTCTATATAAACTTAAACCTTATGTTGGTTTGTTTACTGTTGAGAGAGAAAACAATGTTGCACATTAAGTTAATCAATCTGGGGACCTCCAAAAATAATTTGGGGACCCCCCTGGGGGTCCCGACCCACAGGTTGAGAACCACTGCAATAGAACACTAAGCTGTACACTAAACTAAACTAAACTAAACTAAACTAAACTAAACTAAACTAAACTAAACTATCTAGAAATTGCCTCAACGATGTTTCACAGAAGCCCACCTTATGTACAAACAGGTGCGGGGGACTGTGTGTGTTTGATTGTGAGCAGATGATCCTTACCCTCAGCATGTGTTACTATTTCTGCCTGCGCCACTGGGCCCACTTCTCCGGCTGACTTGGCTCTGACTTCCACCATGTACTTAGTGAAGGGGTTCAGACCAGAGTAGACATAGCGCAGGTCTCCTGTGCTATTCTCATACATAGGCCCTGGAGCCAAAGAAGGAAGAGAAAATTCGGTGTTAGTGGAGGCACGTCATTGGTTCGTGCAAAATACACAAATTAATATGAAGTGTGTGTACTGCATGCATGGGCAGAGGCGTTACAAGGGGGGGAAAAGTGGGACTGAGTTACTATAGGGTCCAAGGTGGAGGGGCCTTTATTTCATACTTTAGCTATTGAAAGATAGCAGATATCCAAGCTCACAGCGTGGCACAGAGAGACGCGCTGCAAGCTTGTAGATCTGCTATTTTTTTAAAGTCGTGAAAATGTGTGCAAATCTTTGAATATGTGTATTTTTTAAGCAATCATTTGAAACTCTGCTTCTGGGGGGTTAGGGTTAAAAAAAAATAGCAGATCAACAGTTAAAGCACAAAATAATGCATAATGCGCTCCCAGTCTAAATAGGTTAAACCCCCTCCCTCCCCTATGAAGAACATTCATGGGGGGCCCGCAGTGAATCCTTGTACCCAGGGCCCAGGATTTGGTGCGACGCCCCTGCGTGCGTGGGTGAATATGAACCAACCTGTGGGTCCAGAGAGGTAGACCACGTAGCTGAATTTCCCTGTAAGAATGGTGGGAGGATCCCAGGACATGGAGATGGATTTAGACGTCAGATTCCATATGGTGAAGTTCTGAGGAGGATCCTCTGGGGCTGCGAGACAGATGTACATACACACACACAGAACATATGAAAACATGCTCTCCATTCACCCAACCTCATTATAACCAAACAACAAAACAATGGCATGCATTCATTAGCACAGGGCATTGCCATCGATACACCTCAATCAATCTGGAGAGCTGGTATAGAACATTGAGGTGCAGAGAGGGGTACGCTTTGGGAAAAGTCTGATTATCTGCAGTGATGTTGTCTCCCTTAAAGGAGTAATTCACCCTCAAAATGACTTTTTTTCTATCGATTACTCACCCCTATGGAGACTTGAGTTGAGCCACTAATTTGATTATAATAAATGTACCCCCATTGATTCCGGATATAGACTCGAATGCATTTGGGTCTCCATCCGGAATCAATGGGCCTACAAAGAGTCTCCTCAAATGATTGGCTTCCGAATGCGACAAAAACAAAAAACTCGAGTCTCCATGGGGTGAGTAATTGATAGAAAAAAAGTCATTTTGGGGTTGAACTACTCCTTTAAAGGACAACTTTGCTTTTTTACAACAAGGGTTCATATTTTACTGGGTACACATTTTCTTCGTTCTATTGTTTTATCGCGTTTACTGTGCTAAAATTTGGGGCATGCGTACGCATGGGGGCATGCGTACAAGTGGCTAAATATGTATTTTTTAGACACAATACGCCAGCAGTTTCTTTATTGCTATTTACAGTAACACTTCTAGCCCCCATAAGTCACATCCAACCATGAAAGGTTGCGTTGTATCTTGGGAATGGGCTTATTCTGTGTAAAATGGCATATTTAGCCACTTGTACGCATGCCCCCAACCACTGAAATAAGAATCTCTAAAACAATAGAAAGAAGTAAATGAAATCAATTTAACACTCATCTTTTATATTCTTTAATTACAATCTAAAATATGAACCCTTGTTGTAAAAAAACAAAGTTATCCTTTAAACAGCAGACCTCGCTGTACAGGAATGAGTGTTGCTGTTACCGTGTGCTCATGTGCGCATGTTGTAGATTCCCTCGTGGAACAATAAAGTCTCAAATCTAAAAGTCTAAAGTCTAAATCAATGATGGTGAATATGTTACTGTATACTACCATAGACACAGAGATATTACTCATCCATCCAAATGCAACAGCATGTGTTATACGTGTACCTGATTCTGGCATGCGGACCATGGTGGAAGCTATTTGACCCTCGCCGTCACTGGTAAAGCCAGACACTTCAAAGAGGTACGCTGTGTGGGGCCGCAGCTCATCCACTCCAACAGATATGGGTACGTTCCAGGCAGCCGCGGGGGGCACAGCCGAGAGGGTGACAGGAGGGGAGGACGCCGTCACCTCTGCTGGGCTTTGGGTCCCGCGGGACAGGATATCAGCTGCATCCTAAGAGCACAATGTATGTCGTCACTGTCAGGCAGAAACCTCGTTTCTCCAAGTTTCAAATGTGTACATTTTTTCGCAAAGTAAAGCACTGCTTCATCATACATGGCCATTGTACAAAAGTAGTGAAAACAGCTGATCTACAAGTGCGAGGCGTTGTGTGCTTGTAAAACGGCTGTTTTCACTAGTTTAAATCATATTAAAAATGATGAATACAAAACAAACGGTTTTGGACATACAAGGTTTCCACCCGACAACGATGACGTGTAACTGTATGTAGCACTTGGTTCACATACAGCTAAAACAAGTTGTGTATGTTTTCAAATATATACGTTCATACAAAAGTGTCATTACGCTTGCAGCTCTGTGATGCATTGTGAGCTTGTAGTTCTGCTGTTTTCGATGTGCGACATGATGCACAACCAAGTACCAATCAGGCATAACTTGGGTCACACTGAGGATGATGATTATGCGTTGCCTTACGTTGCAGTGAGGCAGCGCTCCCATCATGATGTCCTCAGCGTTGAGCTCCAGCGTGCGAACCGTCTGTGCGGTCCTGGCATGGTTGACCTTCACGGCGAACTTGGTGATGAGGCCGTTGATGCGGTGCGGAAGAAACCAGATGACCACCACGAACGTGTGGTTGTAAGCGAACGCCGTCAGGTTGGTCACCAAACCTGGAGCTGCAGCACACACAGACACATATTGCGCACGCACGCACGCACGCACGCACACACGCACGCACGCACGCACGCACACACACCCACACCACACACACTTTAAATGCTTTGTTTGAATCCACAAATTATATTGCAAAGGACTTCACAATTTACACTCGAGGGCACAAGGCACTTTCTCCACACAGCCAGGCTGCATATCTCAGTTGAAACAGAGCAGGATTTTTTAGAGGCTTGGCTTTTCTCTTCATCAAACAAACACTCACACGCGCATGCATGCACACAGGCAGGCAGGCAGGCACGCACACACCTGCGTGCAGACACACACACACACACACACACACACACACACACACACACACACACACACACACACACACACACACACACACACACACACACACACACACACACACACACACAGCCATGCACACATACAGTCAAAAATAGGCAGGCGCCAACCTATATTCAGTCAGAAATAGACATACGGTACACAGACACAGACACACGCACAAATACATACACAAATAGTGAATAGAGACATGGATGCACACACAAGCACACATAGCCTATCATACAGAACACGGCACACACGCAACATTACATGAAATGAGACCGGTATGTATGAATGGCAACACATTATGCAATGTATTCCATTAACACTGAGGATTTGACTATGTATGGATGGATACCCACGGGCCTCAGCTGTCTTGAAGTACAAAGACTTGCTGAATGCTCCCTTCTTTCCCAGATGGCTTTGTGCTGCTACCTAGAGAGACAGAGTTAGTGAAGGGAGAGGTGTGTGTGTGTGTGGGGGGGGGGGGGGGGGGGGGTACAGAGAGTGAGTACAGGGAGAGGGAAAGGAAAAGAGAAGAGTTGGAGGGTGAGAGAAAAGGACGACATGGAGGGAGGGAAGAGAGAAGGCAGGAGAGAGGATTAGGGGAGGAGGAAGAGCAGAGAGAAGTATTACTTCATATTATTAATTCATGACTCAGTCATCAGATCCATTGTGTTTACTGTAGCTCCACATGGTGTTGATGACATGAACAACATGCTGTGAGTGCTGATCAGTTGATAACTACACCAACACAACAGTAGCCTTTTACACCAGGGTCCAGTGACTTTACCTGCATAAAGCTCACATACGGCCTGGTGGCTAACCTGACAACCAATAGCCAAACTTGTATTGTATACTCAACTGCGGGTAAAATAGTACAAAGAAAAACAAAAGTTACTTGATCCATATTAGTATAGGTAGTTAAGTGGGCATGCACGATGTATCGTCCAGGTTTTGGTGCCGCAGCATTGTCTGGGTTATTCTTATTCTTTTAGATACGCATACAGGTATTTGTGGGCATGGCCAACTGCACCTTGTCTTGGAGGTGTTAAGGCATAACGCCACTGTAGCTAAAAGAAGAAGATGTGTGGGTGAAACAGGCTCTCTCTCTCTCTGCCTCACTCTCCCTCTTTCTCTTCCTATCCCTCTCTGTCTCTCTGTCGCTTTATGATCAACCTCTGTTCTGAAGCAGTGGTGGAAAAAGTACTCAAATGTTTTACTTAAGTGAAAGTATCAAAACTGCAATGTAGAAATACTCTGCTACAAGTAGAAGCATGGAATTCAAAATGTAATAGTATAAAAGTATTGGCATCAGGGCAGGAATTTCATGGAGGCCATGAAGGCCATGGCCGCCATTGCCCCTCAAACCAATGGAATGACCTAAGGTCTCTTTCTTGTCAATATGTTGACAGTAGCCACCGGTGTCTCTTTCCTGTCATGTAGACACCAGTGTCTTTTGCGGATCAGCTATTTTCAAATAGCCACGTATAAAATAAGCCTAAATTGGTTTATTGTGACCGAAGGTCGCAGTTAAGTATGAGAAACGGCACATCATGTCTCTGTCCGTCCGTCCATGTACGCATTTTTACTGTCTATGAGTTTGCCGCTCTGAGATCACTCTCTGACATCACTGTGATGTCAGGGGAACCACACCAACAGAATCCCTTTTATGCCCATATATGGAGATCTCTGATGTCAATATTAGGCCCATATCTAACAGGACTTCATATGGGAATGCCCATATATGGAGGCCACATCGGCCACATACCACACTAACATAATCCATATATAGTCAAGACAGATAGATGGCTAAACCCATATCTGTGTGGCTGGTTCTACAGACAGGGATCTCCATATATGGGCATAAAAGGGATTTTTATGTATGATTTCTAATGTCATAGGACTTTCACATAACCGAATAACTGAGTAAGCAACTAAGCATGTTTGGGGTCTCACAGCATATCTCCATATACAGAACATGGAAATGCTCAAGTAAAGTACAAATACCTCAAAAGCTTACTTAGTAAACATATAAGTAAATGTACTTAGGTACTTCACACCACTGGTCTGATGTCACACACAAACTCCCTCCTTCACTCTCTCCCTCTCCCTGCCCCTCTTCTCTCTCTCTCTCTCTCTCTCTCTCTCTCTCTCTCTCTCTCTCTCTCTCTCTCTCTTTCTCTCTCTTTCTCTCTCTTTCTCTCTCTCTCTCGCTGATCAAGTTCTGGTCTGTGTCACACATTGCCTAACAACAGCAATTTGTGCTGACATCAACCATTGCCTAACAGTGCAGATTTGCGCTGACATCCAGTACTGTACGTCCATATTTGGAATCTGGGCACACAAACGGACAACTTGATCTTTGTTTGCATAGCTTTACTTGTCCTGGATGAGGGCAGACCAAACTGCACAGTGCACTGTCTAAAGTGCCACCCCACGGTGTCACTGTGAGCACATGTGTTGCTACCCCTTCAGCCATAGCTGAATGGGTAGAGCGCCCGTCTGAGAAGCAGAAGGTCCCTGGTTCGACACTCGGCTCTGGCAATGTGTCGAGGTGTCCCTGAGGAAGACACTTAACCCTTAAGAGCTCAATTGCTAACCACTTGGTCAGCAATCAGCTGAGTGAAGCTGAAACATCTGAAAAGGTGTGTTTGTCTATGGCTGGCCTAACTCGGAAACTAGGTGAGTAACACAATGGATAGGTGCGCAATGCACCCTGGCCACAATATGCACTGTGTGCTGCATAACGGCTGCGGTTAAGGGAAATAACGTCACGCAGTGCAGGTCTGTTTACATCACCGAGCAAAACAAACCTAAATAGATTGTAGCTCTTAACTCGCTCTTAATAGGTGTAACTTTGTCAGAATCCGTGTTTTTGTTTGGATATTGATTATTACGAGCGCAACCGAAGGGTCAGGAAAAGTAGAACAGTTTTTCCACAGTGGGGAATACTGTATGTTTGAGGGAACACATCACTGTGAAAAAACAACATCCGGTAAAATTCTCACGGTGGAAGTCGCACCGTTCTATGCCGTCTCAGCCTCATATCGTAACCAGGCATTCCTCTTCGCAGATGAGTAAGCCTGGCTACGCGAGGCCATGTGCAATGGCAATTCAGACGGACCTGTATCTGTCTGACTGCACGTCTGAGGAGAACGCACACATTCTCTTTGTGTTCCGCAGATTGTATGCATCAGATTCCCTGATTGGCCAACATAAACGATCGCCTTCAGGAATTTGGGGAGCGTCAGATACAGTATGGGAAGTAGCGATGGGACGATAATCGTTATTATCGTTTATCTTGATAAAAATCGCTCACAGTAATCGTATCGTGGAGATTTTAATATATTGTGAAATTGTCCTCCGTCATGCACTGGGATCAATTCACCTTTGATCCACATCCACTTAAACCCTCTACAATTGTAAAACACACCTGTAAACATACTTGATACGTCTTTTTTTCACTCTACCAAATCTCTTTGCCAAAAAATAGACGATGTACAAGCTCACAACTTGTGAGCTTGTAGATCTGCTATTTTTTGGCAAACATCCTGCCCCAGAATATGGATGCCATGGCTGGCACCCTGCTGCCAGACTAGTAGTAAAAAAAATGTTAGTAAGTCTACTACATTTTCTTGTCATCTTTGTGACTACTATGGGTACGTGATAACAAATTAACGCCCAAGGCTTCTGTTAAACCAAGCCTGGGCGCCACTGGCTAAGGCTGATACACCTGCTCTTGGTCAGATAACCTATGGCAATGAAAAAATGTGAATCTATTAAGAATTTTTAACTTTAAGTCATTTACATATAATTATATAAAAAGCAACTGATATTGTATGTAAAACATCTGAAGTTGTCTCTTATTTGTTGAGCTACCTTTACATTGTTCCGAAAGTCACCAGACAGTCCATACACACAAAACACACTGCATCTGTACTGTGTGTGCGAGTGTGCGTGCATGCGTGCATGTGTGTGTGCGCGTGAGTGTGTGTGTGTGTGTGTGTGTGTGTGTGTGTGTGTGTGTGTGTGTGTGTGTGTGTGTGTGTGTGTGTGTGTGTGTGTGTGTGTGTGTGTTTACAACTACAGTATATGCAGACGCACATGTACAGTATCTGTGAGGACAAATAATTGTTTGTATGTTTGCCTGCTTGAACATTTTGAGTATGTTTAGATTTTCTATCTTAATCTTTAAATAGTTCATTTGAACATTTACATTGCTACAAATAAAATGTATTAAAAAACTTGACTGCTAAGACTAACCTACTGTAGAAGAGACTAGGTTTGATGGACCCACGCATTGACAAGTCATGTCTGTAATGTTTACAGTTTACAGTTTAGGCATTTAGCAGGCGCTTTTAATCCAAAGCGACTTACAATAAGCAGGTAATACATCAATATAATAAGCAAGATAACATGTCAGTACATCAACAACAATACAACATGCATAGTAACAGATAATAACATAGGTTGACCACGCACCTAATCAGTAAAAAAAAAAACGTTCTAAAAACTAAAAATGCTATCTAGCTTCATGTGTGGTCATCAAGGGAAGGGGAGTGTTACAGTTGTAACTGTATACAGTATATGGTAACATGATGCACACACACTCACACAGGCATGCACACAAATGCAGTACACTACAGTGACTACACAAACGCGTGCACATAATCCTTGTGTGTCTCCTCACACAGAGACCCGCTCTATGAAGGTCGCGTACAGGTTAATGAATTCTGAAAACTAATAAGCGTGATCACATTCAAGCTCAGTGACAAGACAGTGGAAAGAGCCATGGGTGATCCATAGATCTGTTTACCTGATCAATAATTCAATCAGAATCAATTATTCAGCCAGATCAAGAGAATAGAGTCTCGGCACATGGAATCTGCCTTGCGCTGGAGCACACGCATCAGCGTTAAGAGCAGTATGCTGTACTGTATGTGTGCTCATTAAAAACAATACACATGCAAGCATACGTGTATATGAATATGTATGTGATGTATGTATGTATGTATGTATGTATGTATGTATGTATGTATGTATGTATATGTATGTATGTATGTATGTATGTATTACGTACGTACGTACGTATGTATGTACTGTATGTATGTACTGTATGTATGTAATGTATGTACGTACGTACGTACGTACGTACGTACGTACGTACGTATGTATGTGCAGATGTCTTTCAAAACTTCACACATCCTGCCATTGGCAAGACAGTAGGTAATCCAGTGGATTGGCAGAACATTGAGCTTGTAGATCAGCTATTTTTGTGACCTTCTCTGACTTTGAAGTTTAAATCTAGTACCTATGAAGGTGGATTCTGCTTTTTAAAGTGAATGGAGTGGTTTCTTTCCATTTTTGGGTTTCTGCAAAATTACACTCCATTCTCCATAAAAATTTGAAAGGCAAAACAGGGAAAAACGTGTAGAAAAAAATGAATTTGCAGGAAACTTTCAGGAAAAGCGCGGTAAAGCCTGAAGACTTGAAACGGCACATATGTACGTACACGTACAGTATGTAAGTATGTATGTATGTTTTTGTTTTGTTTTACGGTTCTTGAACAGTTGCAATATGTACGTTCATGTCTATAGTACAGTATGTACAGTATGTGTACACCTTACCTGTATGTCATAAGTAGAGCCCGGACTGAGGTTATTGAGGAGAGTCTCGGGTAGGTCATCATTGGTAGGCACCTCATGGAAGGCTGATTCAGGGTAAGGACACACCTCCTTGTACCTAAAACAATAGAAAGTTATTCAAGGTATAAGGACACACCTTATATAATCAAAGACAATTCACCCTTTGTCAAGTCCCACCCGTTGTCCCACCCCTCTTCACACCCATTGGTTGCTATGTCTTGGTGGGACATTCGGTGGGACACTCCATCCACTACCATTGTAATTCGGTTGCTTCGTATTGTTATTCTGTGTGTTCAATTCTAATTTCAAACTTGGTTTCAGTAAAATGGAGCTGCTCAGTGGCAGTATAGTGACTCAGAATGTTTTTAAATGTTTTTATTTCTCCAAAAATGATGTTTCAGCTAATTCCACATAAAAAAGGCGGAACCAGGGCGGGACAAGGCAGATAGAGCCTTCTGGTTGGTCAGTCAGGGACCAACCAGAAGGCTAACAAAGAGTGAATTATCTAGTGACCAGTGTGAGAAACTGCAGTGAAGGGTACAGGCCTTAATTGCCTAAATTGTGTTATACGTGTGGGATCCAGATGTGGTCCAGGGGCCGTCAGTTCTAGCCTGGAATCAGACCAATCAGCCTGTGCCAAAAAAATGCCCTTGGTGGATTTGGGTCTGGCCCCGCTCAATTTATGAATTAATTTCCTCACCCCAAAGAGTGGGGTGACCAATCAAGGCCCAGTATTGGTCTCGTCTAACCAATTGTGTCCAGAGCCATTTTTTAACCCGCCCAAGTTCTACCGGTACATAGAAGTACCAGTGTCCAGACTACACATCCACACAGTGATATAGTCTGGCTATGCGAGGCTACATCAGTTCCCCATCGCTGAATCCACTATAGGCTAGTTGAAGACATAACATTACATAACATCCAAACGCATCTGATTGGGTTTAGCTGCAATAACTGCATGTCTTATGGGGAATCAACACACACACGCACGCACACACACGCACACACACACACACACACACACACACACACACACACACACACACACACACACACACACACACACACACACACACACACACACACACACACACACACACACACACACACAAAATGAATGTGACTAGATAAACCTGGTTACCTGATGACATATGTTTCTATGGAGCTGGTCTCACCAGGCATCGTCCAGGAGAGCAGGATACCATTGGAGCCAACTCTCTCTCCTTCTATACCCAGTGGAGAACCAAGTTCTGGAGGAGAGGAGAGGAGAGGAGAGGAGAGGAGAGGAGAGGAGAGGAGAGGAGAGGAGAGGAGAGGAGAGGAGAGGAGAGGAGAGGAGGTATATTGTCATTGCTTGACACCCTTGACGCACAGCATGCCTCCTCCATACTCCATCTTAGTAACTAGTAAGACACCTCAGGGAGACATGCGCGCCAATTCTTGGCCATCTGGCCAGTGATGTACAGTATATTGGACCAGTTACCCATATATGGAGATCTATGTCTGAACCAGCTGCACAGATATGGGCTGTCTTCCTCCATATATGGGCATTCCCATATGAAGTCCCGTTAGATATGCGCTTAATACTGATGACATCAGGGATCTCCATATATGGGCATTAAAGGGATTCTGTTAGTGGTTCACAACATACTATATCTTTTATGCCCATACATGGAGATCCCTATCTGAACCAGCCACACAAAAGAACAGCATCGCTATCTCTTGGTGGACTGTGTGTGTGTGTGTGTGTGTGTGTGTGTGTGTGTGTGTGTGTGTGTGTGTGTGTGTGTGTGTGTGTGTGTGTGTGTGTGTGTGTGTGTGTGTGTGTGTGTGTGTGTGAGAACAGTCTCTGATGAATAAGGCCTCACACAGCAGTGGCATTTTACTGACATTCACTACAGGCCCATTCATTCTGCAGTTCAAAAGCTCAGGCTAATGTTACCTCGGAAGAATGACACAGGGAAGGGGCTCGCTATGTAAGAGGAACTAATACAGTGTGTGTGTGCGTGCGTGCGTGCGTGCGAGCGTGCGTGCGTGCGAGCGTGCGTGCGTGTGTGTGTGTGAGCACGCGTGTGTGTGTGTGTGTGTGTGTGTGTGGGCGAAACAAAGATGCTACACAGTAATATCCTCACTGCACCCTAAGTGCCAAATTTAAAAAAACAAAACATTTTCACTTCAGTCAAATTAACACTGAGGATTTGACTGTGTTTTGTATATGTTGCTCCAGCGTAATAATGATATTGCATATCATACAAGTAACATTTGGGAGACACTTACTATCCATCTACTGTAAATGCACAGTCCCTGTGTGCGTGTGTGCGTATGTGTGTCTGTTCCACAATGGGAACACTGCTTTGAACACTGCTTTAACTCTTACAGTCTTTTTCTTATGGCCATGGTCATGGTGTATTGTAATAATAATTGTATATGATTATAATCATTGTTATAATGCCTTATAGTGTGATTATTATTATATTTTATTTAACCTTTAATTAACCAGTATAAAACTACTCTGAGACTAAAGTCAACTGACCAAGAGGTATAAATATTACACAGCTTTGCCAGCAATAACAAACACAGGACAATACCAACGACTAAAGAAAATAAAAATAAGTTATAGAATAACAGATCAGGGCAGAGAGACCAATATAAAACTAAAAGCTTTTTTTTGTATTGGCTACACATTGAAGCAGGAGCAGTTACTGTAAGTATGTACCGATGATTCTGGTTGACATTGGCACTCAGGTTTTTTCATCTCACTCATGTCACTTTGTCTGCTGACCTCACTCAGCAACAAAATAAAAATAAAATAAACAAAAATAAAAATAAAACAACTCACAGGAGGCAAGCAGTGATCACCCCATGACGTGCACTGCAATGTAGGGTTACAATGCACTACATTGCAGGCGTTTTTTGCCCCAGGAAATGTGCTAATCTCAACCCAAAACAACGGTATGTCCATGATAATCCTTTAAAACTCATTAGAGGAATCAAAGAATTTGAGTCTGGCAAACCAGACTTTGATGAGGGCACGACATCAACCATGCATGCATACAGTAGGTAACAGTCATTGGGTGCTTTAGTAAAGTAATGACACTCCTGGAAGTGTAGCCATAAAGATTATGTGTTCCCACAGCATCCAATGTGTAAATCACACTAGACTCTGAACCCCTAGTTGCTCCCGGTGTGCCGGTTGGTGCCTTGCATGGTTTCCTCCACCATCGGTGTATGAATGTGTGTGTGTGAATGGGTGAATGTAATGCACTATCTATGTAAAGCGCCTTGGATAAAGGCGCTATACAAATGCACCATTTACCATTTACTATTTACACTATAATGCAAGATAACAGTTATGAATTATGAATTGTTAAAAGAAGATTAAAATGCAATATAAGTATGAATTATGGACATGCGGGCCCCATCATATCAGCCAACACGTTTGTCTCAGTGCCTCCCTAGATATTTGTAGGCAAAAATGTGTTTCTGCAAAATATGAGTGGGCAGATTTCAAAACAACACCTGAATGAGGAGGAATGTTACGGACAACAAACCTAAGACTGGGCAGTCAGAGGCTGTGCAATTGAAAAAGGGCGGAAACCGCAAATACAGAAACATGAATAACTAGAAGCAGTGCTCTTCCGAGCACAGGTCTCCACCAGGCCACACAAATCGGCCTGTTATAGCGCCACCATGAGGCTGATTTAAGAAATGTGGGGCAGAGGTTCTGAATTAGCATCCAGGGAGTGTGTGTGCTCAGTTTGGCAGCGATCGGGCCAACGGCGCCGGAGATTAGCTGGTAACAACCAGGCCACACAAATCGGCCTGTTATAGCGCCACCATGAGGCTGATTTGAAAAATGTGGGGCAGAGGTTCTAGATTGGCATCCAGGGAGTGTGTGTGCTCAGTTTGGCAGCGATCGGGCCAACGGTGACTGAGATTAGCTGTTCACAAACTGCGAGGACGCACGCACGGACGCACGGACGCACGGACGCACGGACGCACGGACGGACGGACGGACGGAGGGGAAAACATACTCTCCCTCAGCCTTCGGCTGGTGGAGACAACAAAACTATCAGTATCCATATCAAGTGATACTGTTGGACGAGGTTTTTCGCTAAGCTATAGTATGTTCAACAGTAGGGGCACAAGAGAACTTGTTGGTCATAAACATATTATAAACGCATTTGTGAGTATGGCAGCCACCAATCATAGGAAAGTGTGTGTGTGTGTGTGTGTGTGTGTGTGTGTGTGTGTGTGTGTGTGTGTGCGCGCGCGTGTGTGTGTGTCTCTCACCAGTGTCTACGATACGGCTGACAGCAGGGCTGAGGTTGGAGGAGGAGATGGCGGTGATGTCAACAGTGAACCGTGTTGCTGGACTAACACTGACGATATCGGCCTGGGAAACAACACCCACACACACACAGACACACACAGACACACACACACACACACACACACACACACACACACACACACACACACAGGATTATATACTATGGCTACATCTTACAGTAATCTGTAGGGATACAGTAAGCACCACCACCACTGATGCTGTAGTATAAGTTCCATTTGTACACTGGCACAGTTAAGGGGAGACCATGACATTTGAAAGTTTGAGAAACACTGGTATAAGTGATACATGCTGCCTACTGTAGCTATAGGGTGTGCCAATTGTAGTCCTAGAGTGGCCATATTTTGTGTCAAACACAGGTGTTCTGATTGGAGTAGATCATTAGTTCTATGCCAATCAAACAATTGAAACACCTGTGTTTGACCCAAATATGGCCGCTCTAGGACTACAAGTGCGTCACCGACTCACCATTGGCACACCCTATAATAACTCCTTGCATCTGCAGCAGTTTTGTGAAATATTGTATCAAAGTGAAATGTACTTCTAACATAAACAGTAATACCACACAGACAGAGTTTTCTGAAGTCTAACAATGAGATAAAGTTGAAGCTTCACCATCATTGGATTGGATTAGATTAGATATTCATTGCCCTCAGGGAGAACATGCCTTTCCCTACATATTTGTATGGTCAACCATTGCAAGACAGTCAATAGAGAAAGCATGTTAGCATACAAACATATAGCCTCATATGTCGGGTACTGTCGGGCAATAACCTTGTATATGCAAGTTTGTATGTTTTTTTTTCATAAAGTAAAGTCCTGCTTCATCATACAAGACTGTCGCACAAAAGTAGTGAAAATAGCAGATCTACAAGCACACAAAATTTCGCACCGCAAGCCGTTGTGTACTTGTAGGTCGTCTATTTTCACTAGTTTTTTTAAATGATAAATATACGTTTTTGAACATACAAGGTTTCCACCCGACAACAACGAAACGATATGTTAGATAGGTATACAAAAGGCAAAATAACAATAACAAAGCAAAACAATTGCATAAGTCTGGCTTCACAGACTATGCCTTTGATTGATGGAAGCTGCATGGCACAGAACTGTTCTGGAAGTGCACAGAGTCCCGGGGGGTTATGGAGGGGGTGGTCAGATGATGGATTGCTTTGTGGAATGAATAACAGATTGAAATAACATAATGTCAGCATCCTATGTAGGAGCAGTGGTTCTGCAATGCTGTGGTACAATAACAGAAGGAGTTCTTGTTGTCTAGAACTATTCTTCTCTTAAAGAGATATTTCACTTTCAAAAAAGATTTTGGTCATTGTATCGTCTAATCAGGCTTTTGTGACCACCACCCTGGAGAAATGTTAATTTCCTTGGTTCAGTATTTAGATATTTGATATTCATTTTATCAGACACGATCCCTTCCTACTGTATACAAACCCATTGTAACTTCAAACTCCATTTTAACCATGATTGATTAATCAAAAACTCCTGTCCTTTTTTCTGGTGACTCCTGAGTCCTGACGCCCTCCTAATACGTGAGCAGGCCATGTTTTTTTATAACATTTTTCATTTATTTTTAATCTTTTTTTATTGCATTAATTTTTTTTTACATTTTCCCAAAAAATGATTACAAAAAAATGAAAAAAGTTATTGAAAAAACACGGCCAGCTCACGTATTAGGAGGGCGTCAGGAGTCACCAGTGTGTTTAATGACTCTATCATGGTTAAAATGGAGTTTGAAGTTACAATGGGTTTTGTATAGGAACTATAGGAAGGGGGCGTGTCTGAAATCAATCAAATATCAAAATATTGAATCAAGCTAATTGAAATTTCTCCAGGGTAGTCAGGCCTGATTAGACAATAAAACAACCCAACGTTTTTTTGAAAGTGAAGTAAGCCATTTACCATGAGAGGGAGTGGGTTGTTGGCTGATTTACCACTGTTTCAGGGTTGTTTGGCACTCGGCTTTGCCTCGTGCCACAACCTTGAAACAGTGGTAAATCAGCCAACAACCCACTCCCTCTCATGGTAAATTGCTTTTCTACCACTTTTACCATATAAATGAAAGAAAACACAGTTGTAACTTGCAAGGATCTTTAGTTACAATCATTAATTGTTTCAGTGGGCGGGGTCCATGAGCCAACTCAAGGTTGTTGACTGATTTACCACTGTTTTAAGCCAATCAGAATCCAGTATTTGAACATGTGACCACAAAAAGTGGTAGAAATATCCCTTTAAGCATGAGGAATGAAGCATGGAAGAGGTCCTGAATGGACAGAAATGCTATACTACCAACTACCTGCAGCTACAGTACCTAGTTATGTGTTCGAACGTCACCTGTCAGAGTAGAGTCTGACAGTGGAAACAAGTCTACAGTTTGAAAGCCCCACCAGCTGCCACAAGAGGTCGTGCTGCTCCTCACACCTCCCTGGTAGTTGTTTACGACATATCTAATCCAAAACGTTGGACGGACCAAGTCGCATGCCAGTGTGCCCATTCAAGTAGGAGACATCCTGTGTACAGAGGTGACATTTTGGCCGGTGGCCACTCAAATCAAATAGTGTTTTATCGTCCTGGGAGCATGAATGCAAGTAGTTTTCGAGATAACCTGTCTAGGACCAAAGTGCTGGAGTAGACCGACAAGCAGACTGACATCACCAACCTTACAGCCACACAAACAGAGATAATAATACGTTTTGCATACCTGTAGCTGTAGGCATTTCAAAAGAATATTATTTGAAAATATATTTTGGAGTAAACATTCCCAAATCGTGTCCAAAAAGTGTACAAAGTCAAACTTTTAAACTAAATAAATGATTACGTCTTAAAATGCCCAGTGTGGGTATTTTCCTACAGATGTAGGACTGACAACTCCTCATTCCTTATCATATTTACAGCACAGAAAACTCTCTGTAACGGATGTTGATCCTCTACTACGCCATGTTGCTGTGCATTTTAAATATCTGCATGAATATCGTCGTTGTCGGGTGGAAACCTTGTATGTCCAAGGCCGTTCATTTTGTATTTAAAAATGAACTAAACTAGTGAAAATAGCAGATCTACAAGCACACAACGCCTCGCGAGGCACTGTGTGCTTGTAGATCGGCTGTTTTCACTACTTTTGTGCGACAACCTTGTATGATCAAGCAGGGCTTTACTGGGTGAAAAAACGTACAAACTTGAAACTTGGAGATACAAGGTTTCTGCCCGACAGTGACAATATGCTGGAAGGGGAAGTTCTAGAAGGCTTACCTGTGAGCGCACCTGTCCCGAGCAGTATGTAAGGAGCAGGGTGAGAGAAAGGGCCACACTGGCCATAGCTGGTTGGCCGTGGCAGTAGCAGCGTTAGCGTTGGTTAGACACAGCAGCAGGCTGCGCTTATAGAGGCCTTGCCCATTAGACGCAGGTGCATCCAGTGTTGCTGCAGAGGGGTTAGCGGCAGGGCTGTTACGGGGTTAATCCACAGAGTTGAAAAAGGAAAAGCGAGTCCAATGCTAGCAAGGCTAGTGAGGTTAGCCGAGGTCAATCACGGGGTTAGTATAGTTGCAGTCAGTGGTGGTATGTGCTGGTCTTGCGGTATTCCACAGGTTAGCTGTTAGCTGGCGAGGGCCAGAGAATGGCAGGGCGTGAGGGGTCCTGCCTTAGCACAAGGCTAACTCTCTCCCTCCCAGGCGCTCTTTCTCCCTCTCTCTCTCTCTAGGGAGACCTGCTTAAGCAAATGAATGATTCAGGGTTGCGCTCACAAAGCCTACCTAATAAATAATGAGCTCTATTACTCAACTGTGTGAGTGTGAGAGTGTGAGTGTGTGTGTGTGTGTGTGTGTGTGTGTGTGTGTGTGTGTGTGTGTGTGTGTGTGTGTGTGTGTGTGTGCGTGCGTGCGTGCGTGCGTGCGTGCGTGCGCGCACGCGTGAGCTTGCTGTGCTGTGAATGTGTGCGGTGTGTAAGGTTACATTTGAGGGGGGGTATCTGACACCTGGCAGCCAGGGAGAGCTGGTATGAGGCGGGGTTTTGCAGAATGGGAGAAGCTGTGTGTGTGTGTGTGTGTGTGTGTGTGTGTGTGTGTGTGTGTGTGTGTGTGTGTGTGTGTGTGTGTGTGTGTGTGTGACTGTGTGTGTGTGTGTGTGTGTATAGTATATTCGGTACCATAACTCAGTCAAAGAAAGCAGACGTCTACAGTAGCAGATAGTGTCTGTCCTCCCTCCACTGCTCTCGATTATAACTCAGTGCTGGTATGACACTGCACATAAATTACACTACTTAACGTCGGTGTCTTTCTTTTTTCCAACTGGTAGCGTGACCGCCCAGAGACTAGTTCATAAAAAGGTGGGCAGACTAGTATGCTTCACTGACTCATACACAGGTACACACCGCCTGCGTAGTGTGTACCGTACCTGGATGTGTCCGTCGTGTGTCGGGTACACTGTGACATTTCCTTGGTTCGGCTGCAGGCTGACCCGGTACCCATCCACGCACCCTTCTGACCGTTCCCAGCGTAGCGAGAACGCACGTGTCGACACATTGACCACACGCACTCCCTGGACACGGTCCGGCACTCATGGAGGACACAAGTGACAGACAGAGAGACGCATAGAAAATGACAAAGAGAGAGAGGGAGGGAGATAGAGAGAGCGGGGCGGGTGGAGAAAGTTTCTTTCTGTAATTCAATGAAGAGACATTCATGGTGAGTGAGTTAATGGGGTGTTGAGCAGCGGGGGGGCTGCTCCTGCGCAGCGTCTCTACCTGTGGTGACGGTGAGGGAAGCAGGGCTCCCCGTGGTCGCCCCCGTCACTCTCTCTGCGCTCACGTTGTAGCCGCAGCCGTCCCGCAGCCCTGTAACCACGGCAACGCGTTTCCCCTTGGGCACGGTGAGCGTGCGCGCGACCGAAGGGCCCGCCACGGTGACCCGGTGGAAGTGGAAATGGCCCGGCGCGCCGTCCCAGCCCACGGTGACGGACGAGGTGTTGGCATGCAGTAGACGTAAGGCACACACGCCCGCAGGGCCTGGAAGACAAAAGACACCACGTTATGCAGTCAGGACACAGTTTATTCCCTGATTTTCTTTTGTCTGTTTGGTGTCTTGTTATGAATGCCAATCAAGGGGGGGAGCTTTCAACGTTCTGATAAGAGAAGCATATCGTCGTTGTCGGCTGGAAACCTCGTATCTCCCAAGTTTCAAATGTGTACGTTCTTCCCAAAGTAAAGCCCTGCTTCATCTTACAAGGCCGTCGCACAAAAGTAGTGAAAACAGCAGATCTACAAGCACACAACGCCTCGCGATGCGAGGCGTTGTGTTGCTTGTAGATCGGCTGTTTTCACTAGTTTAAATCATTTTTACAATGATAAATGCAAAACGAACGGTTTTGGACATACAAGGTTTTCACCCGACAACGACGATAATAGAAAGGTATAAACCGCACTCACTTTGAGTCTTTAAGAGTCTTTTTTATTGCAGATGCAGCAGCAGTAGCTCACAGACGTGTTTTCGGCTCTAGGCCTTCATCAGTGTTACTCACTGATAAGAGAAGCGCCCTTCAAAATGAACTCTCTGTGTGTCTCTCTCTCTCTCTCTCTCACTCAAGAAAAGTAGAGCTGCAACTGATAATTGATTATTTTCTCACCAATTATTATATCAATTACCTTTTCAATTCAAGAAAATCACTCAAGAACAAAGCACATTTTCAGAAATGGTCAGACATTTTGAAAATAGCCGATCAACACGCTCAGAACGCATCAACCCGTTGTGCAGCTTGTATTTGAAATAGGGCTTATAAATAGGTGGTCGATCTATAATGACATTTTGTACTTTTCGGCGAGATATACATTTCGAGGAGTCAGTGGAGTGGAGTCAAAAGTACTTTCTATTTGAAATGTAGTGGAGTCAAAAACGAATACACCAAAAATGTATACAAGTTACTCAATGTGTGACGTACTTAATTACTGTGGCCCACTGTGTGTGTGTGTTCCTTACGTGTGTGGAACTCTCTGTGGACTGCTTGGCTGGTGTCTGAGCCCAGCATGCTGCAGATGCTGAGTCCATAGGCTGAGCCTGGGATCAAGTCCCTGAGCTCATAACTGGTTCCTTGCACAACAAGCACCTTAAGCCAGCGTCCCCTGTCCTCCGCTAGCAGGCCAAACACCAGCTGAGAACAAACACGCACGCACGCGCACACACACACACACACACACACACACACACACACACACACACACACACACACACACACACACACACACACACACACACACACACACGTGTATTACTATGCTTGTGAGGACATAGAAGGTTTAGGTCAACATTGAAAATTGTGTGTAACTAAGTATCCAATCCTCCTAACCCCTAAACCTAAAACCCTAAGGCTAACCTGAGTCTTTTCCTAATTGTAAGCCTAATTCCCCAAATCCTTTTTAACCATAAAACAATTAACATCAACAATGTCCCTATTTCTCCAATTCTATTATATTTCTGGGGACGTTTGTGGTCCTGACACAAATACAGAAACACAAACACAACCGCGTGCACGCACGTGTACAAGTAAGCGAGTGCTTACAGATCATCATTTATTATTCATTAGAGACCCAATTCCTCCATTTGAAAACTGTACTGGGGTGCTAGCTGTCACTGAAAACATTTGGGGGGAAAAATGTGTTTCCATTATTCTGTTCATGTACACTATACTGTGCATTATTAAAACATTTTATGCTTGTTTTTTTTTGCTGGTGTGTAAATGTTGTACTAAGTGCTTAGTCATTGTTCCTGGCCATAGCTCTGACGAGGTCATGCATCTTTTAAAGGGCCGGTAACCAAAGCTCTGCAGCACTGATGCCGCGTTGCCAGGCGACCCGCAGGTGAGCGTGGTTCACTGGACGTCCACAGGTGAGTGGAACCTGAACCAGCTGGCCTGCTTCCTCCTCTTAGAAACTACTTGACAGGCACGTGCACTGCACACATAGACATCAAAGGGGGCTTGAGCCCCTGCCCTTTTATCCGTCTGTAAAAGGAAGGTGTCCTCTCCAGACCATGAATGCAGTTTTCACTATGGTGAAAGAAACGCAAATGCCCTATTTCCATGCCATACCTGAAGGGCAGCATTCAAGAGAATCGCCTTGTCCAAACTCTCCTGAACTTGAATGCAGCATCTTATGCTGAAAGAATTGCCCTCACTCACTGTGTAGGAATCCATGGCGCCACATCTCCAGTATTGCCTTTTTTATGCTTAGTTTAGTGTGGTATCAAGTACCGAAAATAGCCGACCTCCAATCTCACAACGTGTTGTGCTGCGAGGTCTGTTATTTTCAATATTTTCACCAAAAGGTCCTTTTAGAAATTTCAGACCCTGTCTCTTTAACATTCTCTGCACGTCCCTGCAATTTGATGAATGTGTTTTGGTGTGTGTGTGTGTGTGTGTGTGTGTGTGTGCGCGTGTGTGTGTGTGTGTGTGTGTGTGTGTGTGTGCGCGTGCGCGTGCGCGCGTGCGTGCGTGCACTGAAATGTATATAGGGCTGAATTATGAATTTGTATGTAAAGTAACTAGTAACTCAAGTTTTCTAATAATTGTAGTGGAGTAAAAGTACAATATTTGCATCTAAGATATAGTGGAGTAGAAGTAGAAGTACTGGAAATTTGAAATAGGCTACTCCAGTAAAGTAAAAAAAATACCTCAAAAAGTACAGTACTTGAGTAAATGTACTTAGTTACTTTCTACCACTGTGTGTAGCACGCATACTGTGTGTGTGTGTGTGTGTGTGTGTGAGAGTGTGTGTGTGTGTGTGTGTGTGTGTGTGTGTGTGTGCGCGCGCGCGCGCACGCTCGCACAAGTGCATACAGTATGTGTGTGAGTAGTAGTACTGTAGTATATTTTACTGCAGCTATAAAGCTTATGTCTCATTTCATATTTAGATGTACTTTTTTCCAACTTTTTTTCCTTATTTTAGTTTTTCCTTATTATTATTGTCATTGACATCTGTATGTTGTTGTAGCACAGTACTTTGAGGAGCTCTTGTACCTGTACAAGATTGTATGAATAGTGACAAATAAAACTTAGGGCTGATTAGGATTGATAGTGTGCTTCAGGTTCAGAAATGATTAGCATGCATGTATGTAACTGTAAGGGTTAGTATACTTGTGTGTTCATGTCTGAGGTTGGTCTGTGGGGAAATAATATTCTTTGTTGGTACCTGCCAAAACATACCCAAATATGATGGTTAGGGTTAGGGTTAGGGTTAGGGTTAGGGTTAGATATGACATATTATTTCACCGTCTGTCTCACTTATAGTGAACCATCCACAAATCAACAAATGAGGACACTGGCCCTTATAGGCCTGTCACAATTATTACATAATCGTCTAATCATAATTATTTGACATAATCGCACTACTTTTGTCATAATTGTCATAATCGTTTCCATGTGGAACATTTTTAATATATTTTCAACATTTTCAAAAAATAGTGGAAAGCTTGTAGATCGTCTATTTCCACTATCAATGTTCTTGTTTAATTATACATTTGTCATTTCTTTGTATATTTAGGTTATGTGTCATATTTACCATGTGCAACTTCAAAGCCTACAAGGCAAACGGAAATCGAAAAAACACCAAAAAATCGTCAATCTCAATCGTGATAAGCCCTATCCCTTCTTGAATATCAGCCATGTTGAGCATGAAAAAAGAAGACATTATTCTACAGGTCACGTCATACCTTATACCCATCCACCTGTCCTGATGGGGGTCTCCAGCTGATAAACACAGAGGTCACCACCTCCTCAGCAAGCACCACTCCCTGTGGAACATCTGGGACTGCAAACAAACACCAATTACATGCAAAACTAAACGAAAAAACACTTTGATTAACCAATCTGAGGATCATGGTATATATTGTATGTGGATGAGGCCCTGAAACCAGTTTGCTCCTCTGATGAGCACAGATCTCTGCCAGGCGGGTTTGCTTTTGCCAGGGCCTGCAAACTTTGGTCATAACCACTTGCAATGGGATCTGATAAATAGTGATGGGCGACGTGTGATTGTTGAAATAGCCTTATGATACATGTTGTGAGGCTATAGCCTACAACCCATAACAGCTACTGCAAAACTGCCTGCAAACATCAAATCATGGATGGCCTCAAACTTGACAGTAAAACAGAAATTATCACCTTTCGTCTGGACTCTCCTATCACTTGGACTCACCCCACTGGCTCCCTGCCCACTTCCGAATCAATTTTATATGTATGTTTTTAAAATTAGGAATGGGACGGACCCCCGTCACTTGCAGAAATCATCTCCGTCTACTCTCCAGTCAGAGCCTTGAGGTCGGCCGACCAGCTGCTGCTGACCGAGATAGCAGCTAATGAAAGAACTAGGGGTGACCGGGCCTTTGCGGCGGCTGCCCCTAGGCTCTGGAATAATTTGCCCATATACATCCGGACCGAGCTGCCCAGTCGATAGCTATTTTTTAAATCCCTCTTAAAAACGTATTTCTTCTCCCTGGCTTTTAGCGACACCTGATTTCCCTCATTGGTGCTAATGTTTGTCTGTTTTGTGCTTATTGCATTGTCTGCTCTTAATTTGTTTTTAACTTGTACAGCACTTTGGTTTACTTGTCATGTGAAATGTGCTATATAAAGTTGAGTTGAGTTGAGTTGTGTGTGTGTCTCTCTGTCTTTCTGCTGTGAGTATTATTTCTCTCTCCTCTTTCTCTCCTCTCCTCTCGTCCTTTCCCCTCCCCACCCGACCGCCCTTTTTTCACATCGATCGGGCTCTGAATGCGTCGCTTCGCATTGAGAGC
This sequence comes from Nannobrachium achirus, assembly GCF_963921795.1. NCBI lineage: Eukaryota > Metazoa > Chordata > Actinopteri > Myctophiformes > Myctophidae > Nannobrachium > Nannobrachium achirus. The sequence continues at coordinate 18,557,974 of NC_137820.1, forward strand.
TTTTTCACAACTTCTTAATTATTATTACACATTATTTATGGAATTTCTTAGATGTGTTTGTTTATTTGTTTGTAAATGTATACAATTTATTTTTATTTCTGATGATTTTTGGGGGGGATCTTTTTTAATATTTATATTTTATTTTTTGTAGAAAAAGAAAAAGGGATTTTTACTCGAGTCGTGACCCATAAATGTATCCATGACCCACAAATGGGTCGCGACCCACTGTTTGGGAAAAGGTGGTCTCAGCCAGGCCTGACGGAGACAACCACTAGGGGGAGTGAGTGTTGGCTGTGCCTCACCAGCTACCACTGAGACATGGGCTTCTTCCACATCCAGGTGAACTTCTTCCACATGCAGGTGAACAAAAACAAGCGCTCTTTTCCCAATCTAACTGGTTTCTCAAACTAACTGTAACATATATACACATGTAAACCAGTGAAGATGTGTTGGGAAAACACTCAACTGTAACTAATCTAATCAGGAAGGCAAGGAATTTCTTTGGCTGAGAAATATTTTCCTCTTCGGCCAACACTTAACTTGGCTAAACCTTGAACTCCTTAAACATCTCTGGATGAAATATCAAAAGTTAGTCTACAGTATGTAACACACTGATTCCATGAATGAATTCCAGCTCAGCTCAAATAAAAGGCCATTTCTCTGATGTTTACAGTATGTACTGTGGGTGTGTTGGATAACTCACTGGTGTTCATGTTTACAGCAGCAGGCTGACTCCTCTTGGCTCCACTGGTGCTGATGACTTCAATGGAGTAGAAGCTTCCAGGAACAAGTCCTTTAAAAGTGTAAGACCTTGTAAGACACAAACACACACACACACACGAAAGCGCACGCACGCACGCACGCACGCACGCACGCACGCACGCACGCACGCACGCACGCACGCACGCACGCACACACACACACACACACACACACACACACACACACACACACACATAATCAGTGTTCATAAGCATACCGCAAGTACAGTAATAAGATGCATAATTTTTGTGCACAAAATTGTGCCGTCTCTCAGCCATCTGATTGCATTTCTTGATGCCGTACGTACATACTTGTTGCAATGGCTACAGACAGAAACAGAGCATATTATTGACTTAAATATATTTATATATTTAATTTTATTTTTTAATTATATTAATATATATATTAATACAGTATGTATTTGTTTCTGTATTAAGTCAAATTCAAGCAGAATTGTTCAGCTCAAAGTGTAATGTTTCAGAATGATTCATTCTTTTAAGTCCACCATGCCAGCCCTGACAAAACAGCAATGGTTACTATACACCAGGGGTCTTCCCTTAGCTGAGAGAGAGATGAAACAGGGACCCCCTCTACATATAGATCGGCTATTTTCGGCTAAAGTTCTCCTCGGATTAGGGATGCAAGGGTTCAAGTTGTTAATTTAAAAGAATTATCCTATCACACGGGGATTTGGCGGCCCCCCTGTAGTAACTCTAAGGACCCTCTAGGGGTCCCGGACCCCCTGTTGAAGACCCCTGCTATACAGTATACACTGTAGAACGTATTTGTCTTATAGAAAAACAAGTATAGGTCTATGTACACACTTATTGTTAGATATAACTTTACTGTGTACATGCAACTCTGAAAGTCTAGAAATAGAAAATAAAAAAAATATTTCAAAATGGCCACAGCTATAATTCTCAATTTAGAGACAAAAACTGTTTGGCAATATTATTAGTCTGTTAAGCTAGCAGATAGTGGATACTTTTTATAGTTCTAGTTATGCATACAGTAGTAAGGGTTCGATTTGTGTGTGTGTGTGTGTGTGGGGGGGGGGGGGGACCTTGTACTGTAGATCTAGTGTTTTTGGTGAGCTGCACTGTCATATGACAAAGTATAAATCAGCTTTTAAGAGAGAAAGGTCTGGCCGGGTTCATCTGTCTAGCTAGCTGATGCCTGTGCCTATCTGTGTGTTTATGTGTGTTTATCATCACTGTCATGTCATGTCATTTTGAACCATAATGTGGAGTGTGGACGCCAGAGAGTTCAATCTGAGACCAACCTGTCATCCTGGGAAAGCAGGTCCAGCTGCTGATTGGACGTTGTGTTTTTGATTGACAGGATGAATCCGTCGAACACGCCCGTCACCACGCTCCAACTGATGACCGCGGATGATGTCGTTTTATTTAGGACTGACACCAGCGCTGGGCTAGGAGCTGATATGACAGGATATGATATGATGTGACACGCATACACGGACACACACACACACACACACACACACACACACACACACACACACACACACACACACACACACACATGGTACACACAGACATGGTACACACAACAGTGTCAGTGTTCATTTAGTAACTTTGAGATTGGTTAAATTTGGCTACAATGAGGACATTACAGAGTACTGTAAGACAGTGGTTCCCAAACTTTTTAGCCAGTGACCCAAAAGAGAAATTAAACGTTTGCCCGGGACCCAAACTAGTGAAAACAGCAGATCTACAAGCTTGTATATCGGCCATTTTTGCTATTTCTTAAACATTGGTGTAGCCCAGTGCTTATTTCATGCCCTTAGCCTTATTCTAAAACACAGAGTTCATGTCATACTAACACAGTTTGACCAAGTTAAAATGTTATGCCTTTAATAAATAGTTGTCTGTTAAAAATAGCCCTGCTATATAAATAGGTTTTGTAAAAAGACTTATGTTAAAAATGCATACAGTATATGTCATGGTGGTTAAAGGGTTAATTTCATGGGAGACTGTGGAAGAGAAAACCTTAACGAGTCACAGTGACCCAGTACTGATCAAAGTTTACTGATCAAAGGGTAAACTAGTTAGTCACCTAGGCAACTGAATTGTCAGGTTTATTAGTGATGTGTGCTGATTGGTGACTTCTCAATCAGTCCAGTGGGGAGAGAGGAGAGGGGAATGATTGCTGGGGAGAATCACCTGTTGTATTTTCTGGGAGGCTGCAGTCTGTGACCAGAAGAAATGTTTCTGCCAGTGTTGATGCACAGTAGCTAATCTTTTTGTTGTTTTCTTGACAATAGTGAATTGTAAACTAAAGTAATGTGAGTTGGTGAAAAGTGAAAAGAAAGCCAGTGGATATTACTCGAAGAGAGGACGTCAAGGCTGCCTTTTAACAGACTGGTTGGAGTTTGTTCCTGACGAGGAGTTCCATTCAACCTGTCTGCTTCATCTCCCACTCATCATCCCTTCCGCAACTGTTCCCCAGAGCGAACAGTAGACTTTTCACTAAAAGAGAGGATTACTGTACATCGTAACGAACTGTTCCCCAGAGCGAACAGAGACTGTGCCCTTGCTCAAACCCAAGAGGAGGATTCCCCATCGCATCAAACAGGCCTGCACCTTTTTTGTTTTGTGAGTGTGTGAGTGTGGGCCCACAGTAATTTGATGTTATTTTGTATGTTCTGTTGAGAAATAGTGTTCGCCTATTGTATGGTACACTAAGGTTAAAGGGATTCTTGAAGATTTTGAGATTTGAGTTTTTACATTTTGATTGATTGATTTGAAGTCAATCGGGTTCATTGTGAAGGTAATTTAGAGTCTACCTTATGTAGATCTTTCAATTTTGGGTTTTTCATGTGAAGGTGTTTAAGGGACTACATTAGGTAGATCTCTTATTTTTGATTTCATAACAGGCCTTAGGCCTAGCGGTTCACTTTAAAAAGGGTTACCATTTCAATTTCATGTTGTATTGTGCATTTCATGGTTTATTTGTTTGACATTTAAAAAAAGGGTTAAAACATTTAAGTAAAACTTCGATTACCCTTTAAACTGTGGTCTGTTCATTTATTTACAAAAGGTCTGTGGTCTAATTAATGAGCCTTGTGGTTTATTTTATAAATACAGGGTTTACAGTAGAAAGAACCGAACTCAAACGCCCCGTTACTCCTTTCCCTATAGTATCGGGGTGCTACATAAAATGGAGGCACTGCTGGGATACTAGTAAAGCAATACTCTGCTAGTACACAGACCACTACTAAATAAAACTCAGCTAGGGAACAGACCACTACTAGACAATAAAACGTATCTCTAAAGAAATCCTTAGTTTATTAGTACCTCAACAACATGGCTACCTTCCTCAACTGGTGCAAGGGGGAAATGTTAGACCCTGAACATGCCCTGCTGGTGCATGATGTACCGGAAGGCACTGAAACGGACTTCATTGTGGAAACACTAGAAACTGTCAAAGCACTGGGTCGGGTGAAAGTAAGGGGACGGACTTACAACCCTGTATTGCAATGTCTGACAGTATTATGTGAAACCGAGGTAAAAGTGAATACTAAAGCCCTACCCCCCACTGTGCAACCTGAGGGAAGAACAATGCCTTGGAGGCTTACAGCCAAAGAGGAAGAAGGGCCAGAGGTTGACCCCCTACTCCAAGCCAGTTCCCCAGAGGCCATTATCAGAGCAGTTGGGGACTTGATGGCAAAAACGGCAAAATCTTCCGGTGAAAATGTGTTCAGGCGACTGCGAACATTCTCTGGAGTTGTTCCAACCCCCATCGGGGAGGAACACTTAGATAACTGGATAGAGCAAGCACGTCTCATGGTCGAGGAAAGTGATCGGCCTGACAGAGAAAAGAAAATGCGAATTGCAGAAAGTTTGAAAGGACCTGCTTTGGAGATAATCCAAGCTGTGAGGTTTGCAGACCCTAATGCCACTTCCAAAGAATACCTCGAAGCAATAGAAAACACTTTCGGGACCGTGGAGTCGGGAGAGGAGTTATATTTCACGTTCAGGATGCTAAGCCAGCACCCTGGAGAAAAATTGTCAGACTTCCTAAGAAGAATGGAAAGAGTACTGAATAAAGTTGTACAGAAAGCAGGCATGCCAAATACCTCAGTCGGTCGAGCTCGCCTGGAACAGCTTATTAAAGGTGCTACAGAGTCTGACATAATGATGCTCAATCTCCGACTAAGAGAACGAATGAATAACCCACCTACTTTTCTAGAGCTGCTGAATGAGATTCGAGCGGAAGAAGAACATGAGTCTGCCAGACGCAAGCTAAACGCCAGAGTGAAGCATGTTGGCATCAAAAGTGACAAGACTTCACCGCCAACCCCGATGCAAGAACTGACATCTGAAATACGAGAATTGAAGTCACGGGTGGCCGAGCTGACCGGTACACAGCCAGTTCAAGCACAAAGTGTTTCAGAATCAGCGTCTGTGACTGAAGAGGATGTTGAGGACACAGACAGTAAGGACGTAAAGGCCTTGAAAAAGGAAATGAGGAAGTTACAGAAACAGATGAAAGTAATGTCTGTGAGATCTACTCAAGCTTCCACAGCACAACCACCTAGCCAAGAGCCTCCCTCTAACGCTACCACGCGAGTGCGTCCCTCCACCTCTAAGTCGTCAGGTAGTTATTTCTGCTACAGATGTGGAGAAGATGGGCACATTGCCACCACATGCACCGCTCCTGAGAACTCTCAGAAGGTGATTCAAAAATTGATTCGGGCTCGTGGCTCAAACCGTCAACCAAAAGAACCCGACACCAGTTCTGAGGGGATTGAGCAAGATGCTCTTGCGCATAAAAGTTCAGTGAAAATTATGCAAGCCCATTGCATTCCTGAAGGACTGGTAGGACCACCCTCCACTACCTCAGTGAAGGTTAATGGGACCGATTGTGATGCCCTTCTAGATAGTGGGTCACAAGTAACTATCATCTTTGACAGCTGGTATTCCAAACACCTGAAGCACGTCCCTCTTTATCCTGTTGGTGGGTTGGCCATTTGGGGTCTCAGCGATTCTGCAGAAAGCTACCCATACAAAGGCTACATAGAAGTTGAGGTGGAGTTCCCTGGAGACAACCAGGCCATTAGCCTCCTTGCTCTTGTGTGCCCGGATCCACGCTGCTCTGACAAAATTCCAATCCTTGTCGGCACTAATGCAAGAAAGGTCAGGCAATTAGCTGGTTTTGGAAAAACACCAGTCACCGCTCGTGGCCACTCTCTACATGTGTGCCCTGTTGACACAAAAGTGAAGCCCTCATTGAGACCCACAGTAACCACCTTGGATGGTGTGGTGGCAGAAGTCAAGTGGATGGGTCCTGGACCTCTCATTATCCCTCCCACTAGTGAGCAAATTGCCCATTGCAAAGTGGAAGAAAAACAGCCACTGGGGAACAATATCCTCCTGACCGAGGAGCCTGCTGATCTAGAGCTCCCCGCAGGTGTATTCATACAACCTACAGTATTGTTCTCCTCCACCCTGAACAAGAACGACTTTTCAGTGCTGCTAAGCAATGAGTCATTGAAAGAGATCTCCATTCCACCTGGCACGGTGATAGCTCATTTGAACGTCACTGATACTGTTACAGTGACTCAGAAAAATGGCTCAGAGACACACCCAAACCTTGACCCAAATCTGTTTGATTTTGGGGACTCACCCATTTCTAATGAATGGAAGGACAGACTCTCCAAGAAACTGTCTGAAAGAGCCAATGTCTTCTCCGTTGAGGAATGGGATGTGGGCCTCGCTAAGGGGGTAGAACACCACATTAGACTGACTAATACCAAGCCTTTCCGGGAGAGATCCCGCCGCATCGCACCCGCGGATGTGGATGACCTTCGGCGCCATATTCAGGGATTGCTGGCTGCGGGAATCATCAAAGAGTCTCGGAGTCCCTATGCCTCGCCCATAGTTATAGCCAGGAAAAAGAATGGGAGTGTGCGCATGTGCATCGATTACCGGACGCTGAACACCAGAACCATACCGGATCAGTATGCTGTGCCACGCATAGATGACGCCTTAGATTGCCTGACTGGAAGCCGTTGGTTCTCAGTCCTCGATCTACGCAGCGGATATTATCAGATCCCCATGGCTGAAGAGGATAAAGAAAAAACAGCTTTTATCTGTCCTCTAGGATTTTTCCAATTCGAACGTATGCCGCAGGGAATCACAGGAGCCCCTGCGACGTTCCAACGTCTTATGGAAAAGGCTGTCGGAGACATGCACCTCCTAGAAGTCATCGTGTACCTTGATGATTTGATCGTGTTCGGGAAGTCCTTAGAGGAACACGAGGATCGTCTTATCAAGGTCCTTGACCGGCTCGAAGAGTGTGGTTTGAAGCTGTCGATCGACAAGTGCCAATTCTGCAGGCCAGAAGTGAAGTATGTGGGACATATTGTCTCAGAACATGGCATTGCCACAGACCCAGCCAAGGTGGACGCAGTAGCTAACTGGAAGCAACCCACAGACCTCAAGTCCCTTCGTTCCTTCCTAGGCTTCTGCGGGTACTACCGCCGTTTCATAGCAAGTTACTCCTCCATCGTGAGACCTCTCACAGAGCTCACCAAGGGGTATCCGCCAGCTCAGAAAAGTCAAAAGACTAAAAAGTCCAAAGAGCAGTCGTACTACAAGGAATCAGAGCCCTTCGGAGTACGGTGGGATCGGTCATGCACTGATGCCTTCCAGAAGATCATCAACTGTCTCACGAATGCACCAGTGTTGGCCTTTGCAGACCCCACTAAACCGTACATTCTCCATGTTGACGCCAGCCTCAACGGGCTAGGTGCAGTTCTCAACCAGCAGTACCCTGAGGGTCTGAGACCTGTTGCTTTTGCCAGTCGGAAGCTCAAGACTTCAGAACAACACTACCCAGTCCATCAGTTAGAATTCCTGGCCATGAAATGGGCAGTTGTTGATAAGTTCCACGACTACCTGTATGGAGCTCAGTTTACAGTCAGAACTGACAACAACCCTCTTACATATGTATTGACAACAGCCAAGTTAAACGCAGCTGGTCATCGATGGTTAGCAGCCCTTGCTACCTACAACTTTCACATCCAGTATCGGCCAGGTCGGAATAACATCGATGCTGACTTGTTGTCAAGGAAAGATGAAGGAGGAGAGTGGATTGAGATTCCCCCAGATGGCATACAGGCATTATGCAAACCTATTGCTTGTCAAGGGTTGTCTGATGATTTCCCCTACTGTGCAGAACAGCTAGGAATTGATCCAGACGCCATCCCTGAATGCTACGCTTTCCCAACACTGCTACAGATTGGTTGTCTCGAGCAAGTCAGTAGGCGAGATCTAATCAAAGCTCAAGATCGAGACTTGCTCATCTCACCTGTGAAACAAGCTGTCAGAGATGGACAGATGTCGAGCGCAGTCAAGGGCGGGGCCCCCGCTGTAACCTTGCTAAGGAGAGAAGGCCCAAAGTTGCAGATCAGGGATGACCTACTCCAAAGAGTGATAAAGAATCAATCTGGACAAGAAATGCAACAGCTTGTACTACCAAAGGAGTACATACCTGCGGTACTAGCATCCTTGCATGATGAGTCTGGACATCTAGGAGTAGAGAAAACCACAGAGCTGGTTAGACAAAGGTTTTACTGGCCCAAGATGGCTAATGAGATTGATCAGTACATCAAGAATTGTGGCAGATGCATTTCTCGCAAGACTGCTCCCCAGCGCGCTGCACCTCTGGAGCAGATCACCAGCAAGGGACCACTTGACCTGGTATGCATTGACTTTCTGTCGCTGGAGCCAGATTCCCAGGGGATGTCAAGCATATTAGTAGTGACTGATCATTTCACGCGTTATGCGCAGGCCTTTCCCTCGAAAGACCAGAAGGCCACAACAGTAGCCAAGATCCTCTGTGAGAAATACTTTGTCCATTATGGCCTTCCGGCCAGGATTCATTCGGATCAGGGGCGTGATTTTGAAAGCCAACTAATCAGAGAGCTGCTGACAATGTTGGGGATCAGGAAATCACGTACGACTCCATACCACCCCCAGGGAGACCCTCAGCCAGAGAGGTTCAACCGTACCCTCCTCTCCATGCTGGGGACCTTGGATCCAAAACGGAAACAGAAATGGAGTCAGCACATAAGCCAACTGGTGCATGCATATAACAGCACCAGGAATGAGGCCACAGGATACTCACCCTATGCTTTAATGTTTGGACGAGAAGCAAGGTTGCCTGTTGACCTCTGTTTCGGCGTGTCTCCTGATGGAGATGCAGAAGCTCAGTACCACCAGTATGTGGCTAAGTTGAGATCTGACCTGCGCAAGGCGTACCAGTTGGCCTCAGACGCTGCAGATAAGAACCATCAGAAGAACAAAAGAGCACATGATAAACGGGTACGAGATCAAGTGTTGGAAGTAGGAGATCGAGTTTTGCTCCGAAACTTTGGATTAACTGGCAAACACAAGTTGCAGGATAAATGGAGACCTGTGCCTTACGTGGTTGTCAGTAAAATGCCAAATCTGCCCGTTTATACAATAAGGCCTGAGAGAGGAACGGCCAAGGTGAAAACAGTCCACCGAAATCACCTGCTGCCTATTGGATACTTGGTTCGACTCCCAGTCGACACCAATGAACCAGAGCCGGCTCAAAGGTCTGTGACGAGGTCACAAGACAAACAGACAGTGACTCAGACGGAACAAAATGATCCGAGAGCTGAGTTACAAGATGTGGCATCAGACTCAGAGGATGATGAAGACCGTGAATTAGGGAATGAGTCCTTGACACGTCCTGAACCCCCTGTTCAGGAGGTCCCTCCTGCGGTTGATGAGAACCATGCTGTACTTCCTCTAGATGAGGACATGGAAGGTTCCACAGCTGTAGAACCTGCAGTCCCTGAAGTGGAACCTGTTGATGCAGTCTCCTTAGACCCTGTGGCAGACACAAGTCTAGAAGGGGGAGACGGAATTGATAACGCTCAGTTACCTGTTGCGACTGAAGAGTCCCCACAGAGACTCCCAAGGAGGGAGAGAAGACCAGTTCATAGGTTCAGTTATGATGAGTTGGGACAACCTTCCACTCAATCCTGGTCCATACTAAGTAAAGGAGCGCTTGTGGAGTGCAGTACCTATTTGGATCCAGACCGTCTTTGTAACACTGTGTGGTGTCATCCCATGGCCAGATGTCCTGATTGTACAACAAGACGGAAGAAGCTGCAGATGGGTTAATGCCATGTCATTTGATGAGGACATCAAAATCTAAGAAGGGGGAGGGTGTAGCCCAGTGCTTATTTCATGCCCTTAGCCTTATTCTAAAACACAGAGTTCATGTCATACTAACACAGTTTGACCAAGTTAAAATGTTATGCCTTTAATAAATAGTTGTCTGTTAAAAATAGCCCTGCTATATAAATAGGTTTTGTAAAAAGACTTATGTTAAAAATGCATACAGTCCCAGCCAGCACGCCCACATGGGTCCCGCATGGGTACGAGTTGGGCTACTTGGGTACCACGTGGGCATGGGCTTGATGTGGGCAAATTACATGGGTCCCACGTGGGATACATGTGGGATACCTGGGCATGGGTTGGAAGTGGGCTTTCCCACATGGTTCCCACATGGGCTACGTGTGGGCTAACTGGGCATGGGATGGACATGGGCTGCCCCAAGTGGTTCCCACGTGGGCTACGTGTGGGATAACTGGGCATGGGATGGAGGTGGGCTGGCCCAAGTGGTTCCCACATGGGCTACATGTGGGCTAACTGGGCATGGGATGGACATGGGCTGGCCCACATGGATCCCGCATGGGCTACATGTGGGCTAACTGGGCATGGGATGGACATGGGCTGGCCCACGTGGTTCCCGCATGGGCTACATGTGGGCTAACTGGGCATGGGATGGACATGGGCTGGCCCACGTGGTTCCTGCATGGGCTACATGTGGGCTAAGTGGGCATGGGATGGAAGTGGGCTGGGCCACGTGTTTCCCGCATGGGCTACATGTGGGCTAACCGGGCTTGGGATGGACATGGGCTGGCCCACATGGTTCCCGCATGGGCTACATGTGGGCTAACGACCTGGGATGGAAGTGGGCTGGGCCACGTGTTTCCCGCATGGGCTACATGTGGGCTAACCGGGCTTGGGATGGACATGGGCTGGCCCACATGGTTCCCGCATGGGCTACATGTGGGCTAACGACCTGGGATGGACGTGGGCTGGCCCACGTCGTTCCCGCATGGGCTACATGTGTGCTAACTGGGCATGGGATGTAAGTGGGCTGGCCCAGGTGGTTCCCATGTGGGCTACATGTGGGCTAACTGGGCATGGGATGGACATGGGCTGGCCCACGTGGTTCCTGCATGGGCTACATGTGGGCTAACTGGGCATGGGATGGACATGGGCTGGCCCACATGGTTCCCGCATGGGCTACATGTGGGATAACTGGGCATGGGATGGACATGGGCTGGCCCACATGGTTCCCGCATGGGCTACATGTGGGCTAACTGGGCATGGGTTGGAAGTGGGCTGGCCCACATGGTTTCCACATGGGCTACATGTGGGATAACTGTGCATGGGATGGAAGTGGGCTGGCTCACGTGGTTCCCACATTGGTCTACATACATTTTCATACACTTCAAGCTTCAATCCCTGCAGTTCCTACATTGGTGTATTTTTTTATCATTACCCAGTTTAATTTTCTTTTGCTGTGAATTTTGGCTTAGGCAGTGGGGGAAAAACATATTTCCTTTACATATTTCCATATGGACCAACCAAGAGTAGCCTAGTTATTAACAACAGCTTGACCAAAATATCTATACACAGGTTATTCATAATATTAATAAGGGTAATAATAATAATAATAAAGGACCACTGGTGGTGTGTGTGTCTGTGTGTCTGTGTGTGTGTGTGTGTGTGTGTGTGTGTGTGTGTGTGTGTGTGTGTGTGTGTGTGTGTGTGTGTGTGTGTGCGCGCGTGCGTGCGTGCGTGCGTGCGTGCGTGCGTGTGCTTTTAACCTGTCTGGTGGTAGTAGGAAAAACATTAATTTCATTACTTCTATTTTGTTCATATGCTCCTAAAACAACATTCGACAACATTACATTATATTCATTAAAATAAGTTAAGCAGACTCCTGGTCAAATCCACACTCAAATATGCCAATCTACAAGATCACAACGCATTCCACTGCAAAACTGTAGTTATTATGTGTGGTTATAAACATTTTAGGAGAAAAGCCTCAGGCCATACACAATCTGTCGGTGTTCCACGATTGGCCAGACTTTGGACTTTGCTTTATGTGCTGCTAGTTATAGCTGCTTTGTACAACACCAATAGCCTAGCAGAGCTAAACAATCCACCTAATATTGCATTTAGTTAGCTGCATTAGTATATAGTCTCGCTACGCTAGGCTACAACACCACATTCTACTTGATTCATTTTGTTCAAAAAGGCAGGGGCAGGCAGGCAGGCAGGCAGGCACAGTGAGTAGACCAAACCAAGACTCTCATTACCATGTGAATACAGGGTGATTTCACATGTAGGTGCTATTGACCGTCTAGCCAATCACTGTCCTTTCCAGACTTTTTCAAACTGAATCTCTTTTTCTTTGTCATTTGAGAGTGAGGAACTTCATGAGAGGTTCCACGAATGGACCTTAAAAAAATCCAAAAGTATGTGGTAAGTAACCTCATTATCTAATCTATATTCTAAAATCTTCTCAAACTAGCCTAGAGACTAGCCTAGTTTTAACTCAAGGTTTGTTGTTTTTGTCAACTTAACTATAAGGACATTATCTTTAAACAACAAGTTACATGTTTTATGCTCTAGTTATCACATTGCAACCAATTATTTCAAACCATGGATTTAGACAGGCCAATATTGTTATATATTATATTTTAATGTCTACTAGCTAATGAAGCATCACAGCACATATGTTATGAGCTTGTAAATTGGCAATGTTTTGTCAGAGTTGTGTGCAGAGCAGTTAAGTATTTAGTGCAGCCAGATGCTTAAAGGTGGGCCAGAACATAACTTTTTTCCCCTCCTCAAATATGTGTAGGCCTACATTGACATTTACATTGCTTTAACTTTTGAAATCTCTTTTGTTCCCTCTTTCATGAAGAAAATGTGCTCAACACAAACCTGAAAAGCAGAGGCTTCGAACTACAGACAGACAATGAAGTACCCCATAAGTGACAATGGTAATATAAACTTACATAATGCTTGGCTAACTTAAATGTTGTGTGGAAAAAACTGAAGTTGAATGTGACAGCATATAGCTGCAGCTAACTAGTGGAAGGGGCAGATTTGTTGAAGAACTTGAGCCAAAAATAGCAGATCTACAAGCTCACAACGCCTCGCAGTGCAAGGCTTGTAGATCAGACATTTGGGTAAAGAGGTTTTATAGAGAGAGAAAAGAGCAGACCAAGTGACGAGTGAAATGTCAACTTTATTAAGTATTGACTGTTCAAGTGGTTAAATATCTGAAACACAAATTGACATGGATCCAAAATACAATGATGATTTTCCTGTCATGATGAAACTATATGGAAGCAAGGAAAAGGTGTTGGTCCCTGCTTCATCTCTCTCAACTAGGGGTCCTTGGCCTGTAAACATTGAGAATTCAAAACAAGTTTGTCCACAGTCAGCAGGCACGTAGACAGTAGGCAGCTGATAGCCTACTCAACTTGCTTATAGAGATGCAAATTTTTGCTATTGTTTCCATTGGGTGACGGGGGTTTACTTTGGGTCATCGTCACCTGGCTTTACAAAGAATCAAATGTGCACACACTCACCAAATGATGTCTCCTCCTGTATACTACACTATTGGACTTTAGTTACTAATTACTTATTTAGAATATTATTAGGCTATAAAACATAGGCCTACATTAATCTCTTCAGCCCTATACATTTTGTCCATTTGAAAATAGCCGATCTACAAGCTCACTTCACTGGCATTTCGGCTGGCATTTCGCCTACTAAAATCTCATTCCTGGTGACGCCAGTGTAAGTGTGTTTAAAGATAGAATGACTACTACTTTACATTCATATCTTGTGGCTTTTCCTTTCTTTGACTTTTGTCATAAACTCAGGAATTGCCATGTCGGAGATATCTAAGGTTAAGGCTTCCTGGGTGAAGGCAAGATGGCCAGAACAGTGGAAGGCAGCAGAACCGTCCAGGCTTCACCAATTCATCAAGGATCTCACAGATGTTCCTGACCAGCACCTCCCCTGTAAGGAGTGGACAACCCTCAATCAGCTGAGAACAGGTGTGGGACGTTTCAGTGCAGCACAGGATCCATCACAGACTGTGGAGCATGTGATGATCAGCTTCCCTATATACCAGCCACTGAATGGTGATCATGGCCGAGAATGATCATGACCTAGACAATGACACACTCGACTGGATTGCTGCAACCGAGTGTAAGGACTATACAACAGAAAAAGAACTGGGTGGTGTGCCACCCCAATAGACAAACTCTCTCTCTCCCTCCCCTGTGGTTGGCTAAAAAAAAAAACACCCACAAGCACAACGGACCCAGATGATGAATGCAACATGAATGAACACTGGATTCCAGAAAACCTATGCCCTAAAACAGTTTTGTTACAAAATTCAAGATTTTGATGCACCTCTTACGCAATTTATGTTTTTGGAAAATGTTTATCCTTTATTTTGTTCTGTTAGCAATCTGTGGAGCAATATCTCTTTTTGCATTTCAAGTGTTTTCTTTAATGTACTGCCGTGGTTCTCAACCTTTTCTGGTCAAGACCCCCAAAATAATCATATTTGAACTGGGGACCCCCAGTAAAATTCTTTTTTTTTGTATATACACGGTTCTATTGTGAAAATAGCAGATCTACATTGCTCACAACGCCTCGCAACCTGAGGCGTTGTGAGCATGTAGATCGGCTATTTTCACAATTCTTGCCTCTAGAGGTATTAAAAAGTCCTAAATTGTCACTTTAGAAATGTGCATATGCCCTCTATACACTTACATTTCATGTTGGATTGTTTACTGTTGAGTGAGAAAACAATGTTGCACATTAAGTTAATCATCTGGGGACCCCCTCAAAATAATTTGCCGACCACAGTCTATGGTCCCGACCCACAGGTTGAGAACCACTGATGTACTGTATGTACACTTGCACATTTGATCTGTTTGCCTTCATGCTGCTGCTATCTTTATCTATATCGTATTTTATTATCTTGTTTATTTTTGTAATAAACGTTGTCAAATATACAGTATATTGTCTATTTTCATCCAAAATGTATTTCAGGTGTTTCAATAATTAACACAGTTCATGTCAAACACTGTTTTAGTCTACCATTAAAATCTTCCTAGGAGCAAGGTTGAACCCACTTGGATCCCACGTTTATCCCCTATGGTTCCCGCATAGAATTGCCTAGGTGGGGCCCAACCAGGGCCTATGTAGAACCCACCTAGAGCCCACACAGGCTAGCCCAAGCGCCTCCCACCTGGGTCCCATACAAATTTGCAGAGGTGGGGCCCAACCAGGGCCCATGTAGAACCCACCTAGAGCCCACACAGGCTAGCCCAAGCGGCTCCCACCTGGGTCCCATATACATTTGCCGAGGTGGGGCCCACCCAGGACCCATGCAGAACCCACCCAGAGCCCACGTGGGCTAGCCCAAGTGGTTCCCACTTGGGTCCCATATAAATTTGCCGATGTGGGGCCCACCCAGGGCCCCTGCAGAACCCACGTTGAGCCCACGTGGGCTAGCCCAAGTGGTTCCCACCTGGGTCCCATATAAATTAGCCGAGGTGGGGCCCACCCAGCGCCCATGTAGAACCCACGTTAAGCCCACGTGGGCTAACCCACGAGGGACCCTTGTGGAAACCGCGGACATTCCCACATAGAACCCACGTGGGCTAGCCCAGGCGGTTCCCACATGGGTCCCATATAAATTTGCCGAGGTGGGGCCCACCCAGCGCCCATGTAGAACCCACGTTGAGCCCACGTGGGCTAGCCCAAGTGGTTCCCACCTGGGTCCCATGTAAATTAGCCGAGGTGGGGCCCACCCCGGGCCCATGTAGAACCCACACAGAGCCCACGTGGGCTAACCCACAAGGGACCCTTGTGGAAACCGCGGACATTCCCACATGGGGCCCATGTAGGGAAGCCCACCCTGTACCCATGCGGGACCCATGTGGGCGTGCTGGCTGGGGTATATGTCATGGTGGTTAAAGGGTTAATTTCATGGGAGACTGTGGAAGAGAAAACCTTAACGAGTCACAGTGACCCAGTACTGATCAAAGTTTACTGATCAAAGGGTAAACTAGTTAGTCACCTAGGCAACTGAATTGTCAGGTTTATTAGTGATGTGTGCTGATTGGTGACTTCTCAATCAGTCCAGTGGGGAGAGAGGAGAGGGGAATGATTGCTGGGGAGAATCACCTGTTGTATTTTCTGGGAGGCTGCAGTCTGTGACCAGAAGAAATGTTTCTGCCAGTGTTGATGCACAGTAGCTAATCTTTTTGTTGTTTTCTTGACAATAGTGAATTGTAAACTAAAGTAATGTGAGTTGGTGAAAAGTGAAAAGAAAGCCAGTGGATATTACTCGAAGAGAGGACGTCAAGGCTGCCTTTTAACAGACTGGTTGGAGTTTGTTCCTGACGAGGAGTTCCATTCAACCTGTCTGCTTCATCTCCCACTCATCATCCCTTCCGCAACTGTTCCCCAGAGCGAACAGTAGACTTTTCACTAAAAGAGAGGATTACTGTACATCGTAACGAACTGTTCCCCAGAGCGAACAGAGACTGTGCCCTTGCTCAAACCCAAGAGGAGGATTCCCCATCGCATCAAACAGGCCTGCACCTTTTTTGTTTTGTGAGTGTGTGAGTGTGGGCCCACAGTAATTTGATGTTATTTTGTATGTTCTGTTGAGAAATAGTGTTCGCCTATTGTATGGTACACTAAGGTTAAAGGGATTCTTGAAGATTTTGAGATTTGAGTTTTTACATTTTGATTGATTGATTTGAAGTCAATCGGGTTCATTGTGAAGGTAATTTAGAGTCTACCTTATGTAGATCTTTCAATTTTGGGTTTTTCATGTGAAGGTGTTTAAGGGACTACATTAGGTAGATCTCTTATTTTTGATTTCATAACAGGCCTTAGGCCTAGCGGTTCACTTTAAAAAGGGTTACCATTTCAATTTCATGTTGTATTGTGCATTTCATGGTTTATTTGTTTGACATTTAAAAAAAGGGTTAAAACATTTAAGTAAAACTTCGATTACCCTTTAAACTGTGGTCTGTTCATTTATTTACAAAAGGTCTGTGGTCTAATTAATGAGCCTTGTGGTTTATTTTATAAATACAGGGTTTACAGTAGAAAGAACCGAACTCAAACGCCCCGTTACTCCTTTCCCTATAGTATCGGGGTGCTACATTTGTTTCCTAATTTATGTAATTTCTCAGATTTGTCTTTGATTTCTTCATGAAATTATTTAAAAAATCGTTGAATGTGTTTTTTTAATTCATGAAAAATTATACTTTTTTAATGTTTCTTTTTTTTAATAATAATTACAAACAATGTAGGAAACACAAAATTCAGGGACCCATAAAAACGTGTCCGTGACCTACAAATGGGTCCCGACCCATTGTTTGGGAAACAGTGCTGTAAGACGTTTACAGTATGTTTAGGCAAATATGCATGTTGTGAGGATTACGGTTAGGGTTCAGGGTGGAGGAAATACAGTAGTGTATAGTCTGTGGAAAGTCAACAAGGAGTGACAGTGAGTGTGTGTGTGCATGTGTCCATAATATCTACCCGTAGTGACATTGAGAGTGACAGCAGGACTGTCTGTGAAGGACTCCTTCTCTGTCCTCACTGCAAAGTGATACTGTCTGCCTGGTGTCAGACTGGAGAACACAGCCCTCTGACTCAATACCTTCTGGACCTGTAGCACACCACGCACGCACGCACGCACGCACGCACGCACGCACGCACGCACACGCACACGCACACACACACACACACACACGGAAATCAGTCTTCTGGTGATACATCAGTAATCCAGTGTGGTGTCAAAGGGAGCCAATGTTTTGACCTTTACTTGTAAAAATTTATATTATGTTGAAATCAAAACTGAGCAAAACATTAAATACAAATACACTAACAACTTTAGATAGAAATGTTAATTAAGTACATAAAACATCAATATGTGAAAAGAACACTTTAATTATACAATGAACAAGCAAAGAAATAAATATAAAATACACACACATTGAAATATATTTTGCCTATTAAAAACTACTGTTGTGAGCTTGTAGATTTGCTATTTTTGAATATATATATATATATATATATAAAAAGTCTAGAGCTGACAGCTGAATTTCACTAAAGCCCCCCCAAATGAATTGTTACCATCATGTAAAAAAGAGCTGGCAAAAAGCCATTAAACCAATACACATGCGCACAAATAAAACACACGCAATACGTTTACAACATGCCCACATCAAACCGGTGTAGTTTGCCACTGGAGCAGATGCGAGCGGAGAGCCTCGGATCTAAAAGCCCTTCAGCAGTCATTACCGAACATGGAGAGAAGAGAGCATTCCTCATCCACCACCGCTGATTGTGGACTTTAACAAACCTGCCAGTCTAACCTTGAGAATAAAGCAATCCCCCCGAATTCATTCACACATCAAATTGAGACACCAAAAACAACCCTGACTTTTTAATGACTTTTGTGGCTTTGGTACCGTGAGTGTGCGGCGGTCACAGTCGAAGCAGATAACCTCGTATCCATGTGCACGGCCACCCGCTGCATCCCAAAGCAGCTCAGCAGACGACTCTGTCACCACACCTTCTCTCACACTGCCTGGAGGGGCCAGGCCTGCAATTAGAAACACGTCAGATCATTATGCTATAATTATTGTCAAAATAAACATACTGAGGATAGTAATTAACCTAGGTTTATAGGGAGAATTAAAACTCAGCAATCAGGGCAAGATACCCGACTTATCTGTTTTTAAGAGATAGCACTGGAGAAGGTTCTTTTAATCAGGGCGTTATTATGATGTGGTTATACTGCGTGGGTATGTTTATTTTTACGTCTTCTTGTGGTTTTCTCAATGTACAACACAGTGGTTATCAAAGCGGGGTAGGGGGACCCCCAGGGGTCTTTGGGCGGCCGGGTTCCAGGGGGTCCCCAGCAAAATTAGATAATATACAGTACCATCGAAATCAGTTTGATAACCACTTTAACCTTAGTATATCGTCACTGTCGGGCAGAAACCTTGTATCTCCAAGTTTCAAATGTGTAATTTTTTTCGCAAAGTAAAGCCCTGCTTCATCATACAAGGCTGTCGCACAAAAGTAGTGAAAACAGCAGATCTACAAGCGTGTGTGCTTGTAGATATGCTGTTTTCACTAGTTTAAATCATTTTTAAAATGATAAATACAAAACGAACAATTTTGGACATACAAGGTTTCCACACGATAAACAATGATATACAAGCTCACAACGCAACGCGTTGAGCTTGTAGATCTGCTATTGAATTATAATTCTTTGGGGGAGGGGGTCTTTGGCATGAAAACACAACTGATATACAATGTGCGTGGCTGTGTGCAAGCATGCTTGCGATTAACGCAACTCACTGGTTCTGATGGGGTGTGTGTGGTAGGGGGCTCCCGTCCTATCTCGGCTGGTGCTGTACACCCTGAGATGGTAGTGGGACCCCGGACTCAGGTTTCTGAGGGACACCACGCGGGCCCCGCCAGGGAGAGAGTGCCACTCGCACGTGTCCCTCTCACACGCCTCCCCACATGCTCCGTCACACGCTCCGTGACAAAGACACACCTTCACACCGTCGAGCACACCCTGCAGTGGCGGTTGGATGTATAGCAGAGAAGAGTTTGTGCCCACGGACAGAGGGAGTGCTACCTGCACTGGCCACGGCTCTACCGACGCACAGAGAGATGCACAGACATTCACAGGTAGAGAAAGAGACAGACAAAGGACATTAGACCTTTTTCACAAATGTGGCCCAATGTCCGCTTTGATTTTTATCGATTTTTTCTAACCATTACCAACAAAGTTAAGAAGCCATCTTTATATACACCTGATTCTTTGATCTGTGATCACTCATTTTGTGTTTCAAAATATCATATAACACAATACAGTTGCTATCATTGACGTGTATCTGTTTCTGTCAGATCAAAGTGATGTGATGGACAATGCTAACTGTTATACAAGGCTAATGGTACAGTAATATTACACCATTTTACCAATTACAAAAAAAAAAGAAAAAAAAGATCTGTGCTCAAATTGCTTATCCAGCCTCAAGAGCTAATCACAAGTAGTTCCATACCACAATTCATATACAGTAAATTGGTCCAATGCCATAACCACTATACAAGCAAATATATATACTAGTCCTGTGCCCGAGGGGTATCTACTGTACACTCACAGTATATGAGGGATTGAATGTAGGTGTCTCAGAAATAATGTTGGAGAACCCAGACCGGTGCCCGTTGGGCAGAACAGTCACCATTGATGTCATTCGCTAAATTAATAGTTAGATAAAAAAAAAGTGAGTACTTTTACCACCACTGCCTGCAATGCAGTGAGAACACTGCATTACACAACAAAATCTTCAGTAGTCATTTACGGTACTTCTGAGGTCAGGATTTTCACAACTCAATCAATAAACCCACCTGTGTGTGGTTCAGCAGCTAATTATGAATGGGAACACCTTGCATTTAACATTTGAGGCAGAGTTTAAAAGTAGCATCTATTTGCTGATTACGCTAATAGTGATGCACCTTTACCTGATATTTGATAAACGGCCAGTGCAAGGCCAATATTGACAATGCAATGTATAGTCACTCAACCCTATTCACTACATCTTTCTAAAAGATATACTGTAATACAGGGTTCCCAAATTAGTTTTCCCCAAGGGCCGACGAATTATGTCTAGGGTACCAAGCCGAGGGCCACAACATTGCAGGGGGTGAAGGCGGCGTTCCCGCTACTCCAGCGACTGCGACAGTTCAGATATCGTCGTTGTCGGGTGAAAATCTTGTATGTCCAAAACCATTCGTTTTGCATTTATCATTTTAAACATTATCTAAACTAGTGAAAACAGCCGATCTACAAGCACACAACGCCTCGCGGTGCGAGTCGTTGTGTGCTTGTAGATCTGCTGTTTTCACTACTTTTGTGCGACGGCCTTGTATGATTTGCGAAAGAACGTACACATTTGGAGATTTCCACCCGACAACGACGATATACTAGTGTTGTTGCTGCTCTTATACCACCATTATTACTGGGGTTGGTGTGGGCCAGACAGTAGCCCCCCGCGGGCCGCAAATGGCCCGCGGGCCGCCTATTGGGGAACCCTGCTGTAATACAATGTATTCTACCTGTGGTGTAAATGATGGTGGTCTCCTGACTCTTGTCTTGTCCTCTCACTGAGACCACTCCCACCTTGTAGGTCTGACCTGGAGTGAGCATGCCCAGAGCCACACATACTGACGCATTTGCCCAGAGCGCCATAGGACTGGACTCATTTATCCATAATGCAGTTGGTCTGGGGTAGTTTATTGAATGGGATGTGAGGTAATAGCCCTCTGGAGGGTCGTCCGGAGTACTGTTCCAGCAGGCCGTTAGGTTTACTCCTGCGCTACGCATTGCCAGTCCGCCAGGGGCCCTCACCCCTAATACACACAAAACACAGCAGTCATTAGCTTCAATTCAGTGGACCGGAGTCAAATACAGCAGCATTTGCACAAATTAAAGTCATTTTCAATTCAGAGTATTGGGGACAATTGGAATAGTACCTAAACACTTAAATCCTATAGGATTCTATATCTGGTCCGCTCCTTTTCCCCTCTACACCAAAACTATTCATAGCCAATCTGCAAGGTCACAATGCATCGCCTTGCGACAATTCTTTTGGCCCACAATAGGGAGAAATATTGTGGGGATTGTGAAACATTTCTAGGAAAACATATGGAAAAAGTAATGAATTAAAGACCCACACAATTGGTCCAGGATAAAACAAAGTGAACAGTTATTTGCAGTTTATGCACATGTATTTATTATATATTATTATATTATATTATATATTATATATTTTTTTTTTACAATTATGACGATTATGACAAAATAACTGTGATAATCTCAAATAACTGTGATTAAACGATTACCGGTATGTCATAATTGTGACAGGCCTAAGCACAAACGCACACAACACATGCATTAACACTTACCAGTGCGCACTATCAGATGCTTCTGTTCACAGCTCTCAACTCCATGCTCAGTGACAGTGTAAACTCCAACCCTGTACTTCCTGTATGACTTCAGACCTCCAATTACGGCATTGTACGTCTGCGGTCCACCAATCGCAGATGACCTGGAGATGTTGGCCATTCCAGCTATCCACTCCTGTCCCGAAGCCATGTCCATATAGCGCACCACAAAGCTCCATGTTTTGGCATGCCTTGATTCTGGAAGCATCCAGTGAACTGCAAACTGACTAACTATGATGGAACCAACCGTGTTGTTTTCTGGTGGAGTAGGCCCTGTGACAGAATGGGCATAAACATGTTACAATATTGGTGGTGGGTGATGATATCACTTGAGCAGGGGTGTCGCACCAAATACTGGGCCCTGGGTACAAGCATTCACTGCGGGTCCCCCATGAATGTTCTTCATAGGGGTAGGGGGTTTAACCCATTTAGACTGGGAATGCATTATTACGCATTATGTTTGTGCTTTAACTATTGAAAAATAGCAGATAGCTCACCCTGCGGCACCGAGTGAAGCGCTGCGAGCTTGTAGATCTGCTATTTTTGAAAAATCTTGGAAATTTAAAAACCTATGTTTCTATGTCAGTGGTGCTCAAACTTTTTCATGTGAAGGACCCCCAAAATGACATGTATTTGGCCACGGACCCCCATCTCAAAATATTTAGTTCCAGGGACCCCCCAGAAGAAAAATTTGAGTTACAAATGTTCACTTAAAAATACTTTGCACACATTTTCACAACTCTTATATAGCAGATCTACAAGCTCGCAGTGCAGCACTCGGTGCGGCGCTGTGCGCTTGTATATCTGCTAAATACTTAAGGCCCCTCCACCTTGGGCCCTAGATCAGTCCCATTTTCCCCCCCTTGTGACGTCCCTGCACTTGAGATATGGAGAGCGGGGCACATTAGCTTGCGCTGATTGGTCAGCTATATAACTGTTATCATCCCCTCTGTGCTTTTAGCATCCTCCTCATACAGCGTGAATAAAGGTTGGGTACAGTATGTGATAAAACAAGATATTCATGGATCAAACATCAATATTAAATATGTCTGGTCTTCAGATTTTCAAATTTTACATGCTTAATCATGTAGTGCAATGATATACAGTACTGTGTGCCAATGTTAAGATATGTCTTGATATAGGAGGCACTTGAAACTTATAAATACATTTTTAGAGAAATGGAGAGATAGCTAAGACGATTTTAAATATTTGTTTTTCCTGACATTATTAAAATTGACAACTATGTGGGTTGTAAATTAGCACAGTTTCATGGTAGGTGTAATATAGAATTTGAATGTGTGCGTGTGCGTGCGTGTGTCTGTCTCTGTGTGTGTGTGTGTGTGTGTGTGTGTGTGTGTGTGTGTGTGTGTGTGTGTGTGTGTGTGCGTGCATACGTGCGTGCGTGCGTGCGTGCGTGCGTGCGTGCGTGCGTGCAAGGAAGGACTCACTGGTATAGGCGGTGTGAGTTCTCCCCAGGCTCCAGTACGAGCCTTCAGAGTGAGAAGCTCTAAGGGAGAATGAGTAGGCACTCCCGGGGGACAGACCTGCCAAAGTCACCCCTCGGGACGACAGGGACACTGGCACATGAACCAGTCTGTTCATGCTTCCGCGCCTCTCCCCCATCACCTCTCCCCAGTCAACTCTCCTGTTTCCCCCCTCCTCCTCCTCCTCCTCCTCCTTCTCCTCTCCGGGTCCAGGTTCGTCTTTCGCCTCCTCTTGGTACTGTAGGACAACCTGAGGCGCAGGACGTTGACCAGAGGTCAGCGCCGTGAGGTCGCCCCAGCGAAGCTCCACCTCGCGCTCTGTCACCTGGCCCAGGTCCAAAGAGAAGGAGGCAGGGACCATGGGGACTGTGGGCCGACAGAGAGGGAGAGGGAGGGAGAGAGAGAGAGAGAAGGAGAGAGTACATTTCAGAAACTCCCCCAAATTCCTGAGCTTAACTTCCCTTGGGAAATTCTCAGTATTTAGTTATTAGACCCTGTCGAACTCACAACCTGCAGTGCGAGCTGAAATACTCTAGCAGGATCATTGATAACATGGCATATACATCTGTACAATACTGACAGGGGAAATGTTTGTTACTGTACATTAAATTAGTTTTCTGCATTTAGCCATGCGCTATTATAGCTCTTGGTGAGCAGTTATAGGGGCATTTATATGTCCACCAAGGCTTTTCTTTCTTCCTGAGAGCAGCGTATGTTATGAATTAGTTTCAATGGGAGTGCCCCGTATCTATGGCAGTGGTTCTCAACCTTTTCAGGCCGCGACCCCCAAAATAATCATATTTTAACTGGGGGACCCCCACCCTGACGAGCACTAAGAGTTGAGGCATTACATTTTGTATAACATGGTTCTATGTGATCGGCTATTTTCACATTTTCTGCCTCTAATATCTAACAATTTGACCAATGTTTAATTTGTCATTTTAGAGGTATTAAAAAGTCCTCAAATTATCACTTTAGAAATGTGCAGATACCCTCCATAGACTTAAACGGTATGTTGGTTTGTTTACTGTTGAGAGAGAAAACAACAAAGTTGCACATTAGGTTAATCATCGGGGACCCCCCCAAATGATTTGGGGACCCCCATGAGGGTCCCGACCCACAGGTTGAGAACCACTGATCTATGGTATGCTGGAAGCGCCAGCTGCATGTCATGGCTGGTATAGCTGAGTGTCCTCAATCAGTTATGGCTGCATTTACACACCAAGACTGCCTTTCTCTGTCTTTCAAACAACTGTTTATTGTCATACCTCCAGACAAGGTCCCCCTATGGGATAACAGCGCCATCTGGCGCTGCAACAGAGTAAAACTCATAAGCTCCCGTACGAGAAATATCATTTGTCGGGAGGGCTGTCAATCACAAACGAGGGCACCGCCCCCGAGTGTATATAAGCCCTGTGGGCTATCATAACTTCCTCTTCCGCACCTCTGCTTACCTGCAACTAGAGTGTCGCGAACTCAGCCATATAAGTATTAATTCTGTAAAGTTTAGCCTAAAGCGACGGCTAGGAAGTCGGCCACTGGCCTTTATAGATTATCTCCCGTACGTTTTCTACTTCTATATTCTTCCTACAGTTCGGTCTTTCTTCACTTTCGCTTTGAGTCTTTTACTTCTTCTCTGTACGTTCTGCCACGTGTTTCCCTGCCCTAGCTTAGCTTCGCTTAGCTTCGGTTAGCTCACGATGGCGGCTCGTCGGCCCACAGTTAGCAGCCTGCTAGCCAGGGTACCGAAGAAGTGCGGCCTTCCCAGCTGCAAAGGCCTCATCGCCAATGAAGATACTCATCCGTTCTGCATTGTCTGCATGGGGGTAGGACACGCCTTGGCCTCTCTGTCCCCTCCGGCCCCGGCCACGGGGGTGAACTGTACTGACTGCCTCCAGTATGATGTTCCAGCCCTCGAGGCCCGCTGTGAGATCGCTGGCGCTGGTTACGGCCTTCACACCACGGTCTCCGCCGGATCCCTCCCAGACACCTCTCCTCGTGTGCCGGACAGCGCTGTACGCCACAGCGCTGCTTCTCGCCACGTGGTTAGGCCTCCAGCGGCCTCGCCCTCAGCTAGCTTCGGTAGCCCCGATGCTAGCGGGTCTGCTGCCCCTGCTATCCCTGCTGTTTCTCCGACGGGCTCGACTGGTGCCGTGCCCAAGAAGAGAACATGCAAGACCGCCCACGTTGCTTCACCGCCAGCTGCAACCTGGACCGTCCCCCCCAAAGAATTCCACCCTCTAGTCGTCGGTGACATTCCTCTCTCTTTCTCCGTCCCCCAGCTACGGGCTATGCGGCCACCTAGCCCCGTCTCCTGGCATGCTAGCGACGGAGACGAACCGGAGCTAGAGGACTACGACATGGATGAGGTGGACACGGAGGGTGAGTACTCGGAGGAAGACGAGTCCACTTTCCCCTCCGGACAGGGCGGAGGCGCGGCCAGGGTGGTTCCTCATGCCGAGGCTTCCACCTCCGCCGCGTCCTCCCAAGCCCCTTCTGCCTCTCTCCCCCCTTCCATGCCGGCTGGGGCGAGAGGGGCAGCGGCACAAGACCCAGACTCCATCCCCATGGACGAGCTCTCGGTGCTGGAACGTGCTACCATCCGTTGTGGCCTGGAGCTGCCGCTCGGAGACGCGCCACTCGGACCACGGGCTAGAGTTCCCCTCCTTGGCCAGGATGTGGAATCCTCTCCCCCGCTTCGAATGGAAAAGCTCCCACTGGTCCCAGGCTTTGCAGAGGCCCTGCATTCAACCTGGACTACACACAAGGACCCCCCCAAGCTCCCCTTCTTGGTCGACTGCCGCGACGCAGAGAAGGCGGGAATCCCCTTGTGTCCTCCCATGGACAAACTGATGGCTCAGTCCCTTGTCGGGAGCATCAAGCCAGGTCATGAGCGGACCGGTCCTGGAGGCCGCAATCCCCTCAATCTGTCCGTGGGGAAGAAGCCTCCTGGGTTTGCCATCCCCTTTGACGACAAGCAGTCTTCCAGGGTTAGGAACTCTTACAGAGCCTCCGCGCTGGCAGCCAGGACGATGAACGCCACCCAGCTGCTGCTTTTCTCCACCAGGCGCCTCCTTAGCGAGATGCGGGAGGTGCCTGACGTGATGGTGGAGGAAATGGACAAGTCGCTGCGCATGCTGATGGACTTGAATGTCCACGCCATCGAGTGGCTTGGACACGGCATGGATTACTGCATCCAGGCGGAACGTGCCAGGTGGCTTGATAAGGTAAAGTGTCCTGGCAGTTCCGGAGAGGAGACCGAGAAGGTCCTGCAAGACCTCCCCGGCCACCCTACCTCCCTCATGGGCGGTGGACTGGAGCTTCTCCGCCAGGAGGTGGCGGATAAGAAGATCACTCTGGAACTCCTGGAGGCCACGACGGACCCCCAGGTACCCAGAAAGGAAAAGAGACAGGGACGGAGCAAGGCCCCTGGACAGGCTGACAGGGGGCGCTCTTCCTCCAAGCAGGGGAAACAGAACAATCCCCCTAGGACCCCCTCTTCTTCCTCCGCGGGACCCCCTCGCACTGCAGCGGGGGCTCAGGCCCGCTCCCAATCCCGCCACCCTCCCAGGCACGGGATACCGGCCAGCTCCCACAAAGCCCGTGGGAAGCCGCCGCGAAAGTGACACTGGACTCTGGCGGGGTCCCCCTGAAAATTCAGGGGACCCCCCCTTGCAAGCGCAGACGTTTGGACATTATGAACAATTTTTCTTATGCCAAGAAAGCAATGTTTATTCCTCCTCTGTGCTCTCCTCCAGTGCCTGTATTAAAAAGTGTGTTGATAAAACAATGCCTGTTTATTTCAAACCCACCTGCTTTAGTACAGACGACCCCATTTTGCATGAATTTAGCCAGTGTAGAGAAGTCCAGGCTGGAATTTCTTTCCACTCAGAAAATATCGCTTCCTCCAGTCACGCAGACAGGTTACAAGCAGAATATTTCTCTTTGCAAAATGTTCCCAGACAAGCTAATTCCTATTCACAATGGTATGGTTTCACTAGTGTGCAATACTCCTCTGTCTCCACCGAGCGGCACTGTTATGCCGACTCTAGTTCAGGACAGGAGTTTGGTCTTAGCGTCAGGGAAGAAGCCAACACATATCACCCAGGGTCGGCCTCGTCTTCCCGTAAGGAAGCATATAAAGGCCTTAGCACAGGTTGTAAACGTAAATACAATTCCCCGAGCCGGGGTTTATGTTACTTATGCGATGAACCCTGTCCCCCGGGCTCCACGCTATGTGCCGCCTGTATTTTTAACAAGCGAGGCTTCTTGGAGGTCACGTGTCCGTCTCCCACCGGATACGGAAATAAGCGTACCGGAAACGGAAACGCTCTTTCCGCCGGTGTCTCCGCGCCTTCCGGCCCGGCGTCTAGCGGATACGGATACGTGCCCGGATACGGAACCTCTCGGTCCCGTCCTTCCTCTCCCTCCCGGCCTAGTAGTCCCGCTCAGGCGGTACAACCCCAAGGCTTCTCCGTTGCTCAGCAACACGTTAGTTAGCACAGTGTGCAGAGCAATGGAAGCGTTGCAATCCGAATCACTGGGTGTTTCGGACGGTGACACGGGGCTACAGACTACAGTTCGCGGAAATACCCTCCCTATCCAGCAAGGTTATTTACACTCGAGCCCGCGGCTTGAAAGCGGATGCCTTGAGGGAGGAGATAGACTCACTATTGCGCAAGGGCGCTATAGTGGAGTTATCACGCGACCAGAGCCGTTTAGGCTTCTGGAGCCGTTATTTTCTGGTTCAGAAAAAAGGAGGGGGGCTGCGTCCGATTATGGACTTACGTGCTCTGAACGAGCACTTGAAAAAGTTCAAATTCAGGATGCTGACGTCAGAGTCACTGATGAAATCAGTGAGACAGGGGGATTTCCACTGTTCAGTGGATCTGAGGGACGCTTATCAGCACATCCTCATTTATCCCCCACACAGGAAGTTCCTGCGGTTCGCCTTCGAGGGGCGCCTGTACGAGTACACGGTCCTCCCTTTCGGTCTTTCCCTGAGCCCTCGGGTTTTCGTGAAAGTGACCGAGGCAGCCATTGCTCCACTGAGGCATCAGGGAGTCAGGCTGGCGAACTACATAGACGATTGGATGATTTCCGCCGCCTCCTGCTCAGAAGCGGCGCGCCATACCAATCTGGTGTTGTCACACCTGAAGGCCTTGGGTTTCAACGTCAATTTTGGCAAAAGCATGTTGTCGCCCTCCCAGCAGATTTCCTTTATAGGAATATCTCTGGATTCGGCCACCATGTCCGCTCGCCTCTCCCCGGAGAGGGTGGACAGGTTTCTGACTTGTCTCGGCTCCTTCCGACTGAACCAGGTGGTCAGGTACAAGGAGTGCATGAAGTTGACTGGGCTGATGGCGTCAGCGGTGCAACTTCTGCGTCTGGGCAGGTTTCATATGAGACCCTTCCAGCGGTGGTCACTGGCGCTCAGGATTCCTTCCCTGCAAGGGTACAGGAAGGTGACAGTCAGCCAGGTCTGCATGGACGCTCTGGTCCCATGGAGGGACCAGGCGTTGTTGACGAGTGGGGTCTCCATGGGCGAAGTGGTGTCACGCAAGGTGATCACCACAGACGCCAGCCGCTCAGGGTGGGGCGCCACCCACGAGGGGCGCTCAGCCAGGGGCCTTTGGACCCAGGCCATGTTGGAGTACCACATCAACTATCTGGAGTTAATGGCGATCTACTTGGCGCTCAAGCATTTCGAACCATTTCTCCGGGGTTGCCATGTCCTGGTCAGGACGGACAACACGGCGGCCCTGTATTATCTCAACAAACAGGGCGGCCTCTCCTCGCGTACGCTGGATCAGCTGGCGCGCGAGATGACCCTCTGGTGCTTGCCTCGGTTGAGGTCCATCAGAGCCTCCCATGTCCCGGGCCTTCAGAACGGCGGCGCCGATCTGTTGTCCAGGGGGGAGCCTCGTTACGAGGATTGGTCTCTCCACCCTGCGGTGGTGAGGCAGATTTTCTCCAGGTTCGGTCAACCTCGAGTCGATCTCTTTGCCTCCCAGGAGAACGCGAAGTGTCCCCTTTACTTCTCAGTGAGGGGACCTTCTCCTCTGGGGACGGACGCGTTTGCTTACGAATGGCCACAAGGTCTTCTCTACGCGTTTCCACCCCTGGAACTGATCCTTCCCACTCTGGAGAGGATCAGATGTTCCAACCAGGAGGTTCTTCTGGTGACACCATCCAGGGGAGTGTGGAGGTCTCTGATCACCCCACTGCTCTCTCGACCCCCTTGGCGGCTTCCCTTGCACAGGGATCTGCTGCGCCAGGCAGGGGACGAGATCTTCCATCCAGACCCACGGGGCCTAGACCTGTGGGTTTGGCCCGTGAGAGGGAGAACCTGCTCGCAGCAGGCTTCTCACCGACGGTTGTAGCCACTATTCAGAGTGCTAGAGCCCCCTCTACTAGGGCTGTGTATGATGGAAGGTGGAATGCCTTTTTGGACTGGTGTGAGCTACAGGAGGTGGCTCATTTAGCTTCGGCCCAGAGGGTGTTAGATTTCCTGCAGGACCGCCTGGACCTTGGTCTGGCGTTCTCTACACTGAGGGGTTATTTAGCGGCTATTGATGCCTGCCACCTGGGGGTGGCAGGTAAAGGCCTTTCTAAAATCCCTGAGGTGGTCCAGTTCATGCATGGTGTTGACCATTTGAGACCTGTGACTAGAGCCTTGTTTCCTGTGTGGGATCTACAAGTGGTTCTTGAGGGCCTTTGCAAGGCACCCTTTGAACCGATTGGGAGGACCTCTTTGAAACATTTAAGTTTCAAAACAGCTCTTTTGCTTGCCTTGTCTACGGCTAAGCGTGTGAGCGACCTTCATGCGCTCTCTGTGAGCCCTGATTGTATGAGGTTTCTCAATAATGACTCCAAGGTTCTTCTTAAACCTCATTTGAGTTTTATTCCTAAGAACCGTGTGGTCCCGAAGGAACCTGTTGTTTTGACGGCTTTCCATCCTCCTCCGTTTGCATCGGAGGAGGATAGGCGTCTTCATTGTCTTTGTCCAGTTAGGGCCCTGAAGGCCTACTGTGATAGGACGGTGGACAGCAGGTCTACTTCTCAGCTTTTCGTGGTCATGAATGCCCGTCAACGGAAAGCGGTGTCCAAGCCCACTCTGTCGAGATGGCTTGTGGATGCAATTAGGTTGGCTTACACCCGGTCTGGGTCTGAAGTGCCGGAAGCACTTAAGGCCCACAGTACTAGGGGTGTGTCTACCTCTTGGGCTTTGTCCAAAGGTGTCTCCATTGAGGAGATTTGTGCAGCGGCGAATTGGTCTTCGCCGTCCACCTTTGCGACCTACTATCACCTGGACGTTGCGCCTTCTGCGATGGCGCATACGGTTCTGGGTGCTGCTGCCCTTCCTACTATGTAGTGGGGCGGCTCTCTCCCCTTCCTGAGACAGCATGCTACTGTCTCTAGGATACATGGGGGGGGACCCTGAGTTTTTCCCTTATATTAATGCAGTTTTATAAGGTGGACCTGTGTCTGCCCTTAGTGCATAAGGCAGGCCTCGGTCTGTCAGGGTCTTTTTCTGTCTGAACACGCCCAGGCCCTGTGGGTCTGGGTCGGATCAGTCCTGAAAGGGGTCACGTCGGTTGACGGGACCTCCTTCCGGGTGTGGTCGGTGTGCACGACAGTCTTGTCGGTTCATGACTTCTCGGGGAGTGTATGAGTCCCATAGGGGGACCTTGTCTGGAGGTATGACAATAAACGTATAGGTTCCGGACGGAACCATGTTTATTTAATACCGGAGGACAAGGTCCCCCGAATAAAGCCCCTCGGTTCGCTAGTTGCGGGCGCAGAGGTGCGGCTTTAGAGGAAGTTATGATAGCCCACAGGGCTTATATACACTCGGGGGCGGTGCCCTCGTTTGTGATTGACAGCCCTCCCGACAAATGATATTTCTCGTACGGGAGCTTATGAGTTTTACTCTGTTGCAGCGCCAGATGGCGCTGTTATCCCATAGGGGGACCTTGTCCTCCGGTATTAAATAAACATGGTTCCGTCCGGAACCTATACGTTCATGAGTCATAGAATAGGTTAATAATAAACGTGTATTAAACAGTTTATTTACTGTGGCACTGGCAGATGAAGGGTAAAGGAATGTGACAGAAGAACGGAGTGAGGAAGTATCCTGGTCCTGATGCATTCTTCTGCAGGGCAAAACAATCTGTCTGATTGGCTGGCAGTGATGATGTCACAGAGTGGGTCAGGTTGTAGGCGGAGCCATCAGACCAGCGGGGTTGACCCTCATCCTATGAGCAGGGGCGTCACAAGGGGGGGGGGGGGGGGGGGGGGGGGTGGGACTGAGTTACTAGGGCCCAAGGTGGAGGACCTTAATTATTTAATACTTTAGCTATTTTTGAAAAGTTGTCAAAATGTGTGCAAATCTTTGAATATATGCATTTTTTAAGCGAACATTTGTTAACTCAAATTTTGCTTCTGGGGGGTCCCTGGAACTAAATATTTTGAGATGGGGGTCCGTGGCCAAATACATATCATTTTGGGGGTCCTTGACATGAAAAGGTTTGAGCACCACTGATAGAAACATAGGTTTTTCAAAAAACCTTAGAAGGATTTGAAATATTCAAAGACTTGCGCAAATCTTCATGATTTTTCAAAAATAGCAGATCTACCAGCTCGCAGCGCGGCACCGAGTGCCGCGCTGTGAGCTTGTATATCTGCTATTTCTTAATAGTTAAAGCACAAAATAATGCGTAATAATGCGTTCCCAGTCTAAATGGGTTAAACCCACTCCCCCAATGAAGAACATTCACGGGGGGCCCGCAGTGAATCCTTGTACCCAGGGCCCAGAATTTGGTGCGACACCCCTGATTGTAACCACACATCAATCATCCACGGACACACACACGCCACACCAAACATTAAAGCTGCACTAATCTTATACCAACACCACATTTAAGGAGTGACTGCTATCTCTCCGGTTCCTCTGTTTATAAATTACACTCTGTTATGGCAGCACATCTATTGAAACTGCCATTAGTGGTCATTTAGTAGTCGGTGTACATTACACCCCCACACTTTACACTTTACTTTAATTAAAATACGTCCAGCAGTGAGAGAGGGTGCAATGTTTTTCAAGAACCACTTAAGCCCTACATACCTCATCGTATGACGATTTGGCGATCTAATGAAATGCCCAAAATAGGGATGTCAGGTTGAAAGTGGTTACAAAAGTGTGTTGCTGACAGCCTCCTGAGTGAGGTATAATATATAGCACATCAGACAAATCCTTTCTCATGCGGGCCTGCCTACAAATCTACCAAAATGCAATCATTTTGGGGGTCTTTGACACGTAAAAGGTTAAGAACTACTGATTCGGAAGGCAGAATTGCTCAGGTCAGGTCCTCAGGTCTTAACAACACTGACCTTCTCTGTGTTAAATGTGTGTTTTACCGTGCGTTTGCCTGGTCACCTGTCTGTCATTGAGTCCTGTCCACAGGAGCAGCAGCAGTGCATTGTGGGTGAGCAGGTGAGAGGACACAAAGCTCATCTCCTCCAGGGTCTTGAGGTCAGTCAGGTGAGCTCCTGCTGCCAGGGCTCTGCAGCGGCGCTGGGCGTTGTCCCAGGCCAGGCCGCTCCGCGACACACTGTAGCAGGTTCTTTCATGGGCCGGCCAGCCAATGGGACACTGAGCTGCATGGGGACAGAGCAGTGTTGTTTTTGACAGAAAATTCTGATTTAGTTTTAGTCATAGTCTTTTAAATAAAATGTAATTTAGTTTTAGTCATAATTTAGCCACCTGAAAAGTATTAGTTTTAGTCTAATTTTAGTCGACTAAATATTATAAGATTTTAGGTGACTAAATCTACAGCTGATTTAGTCGACTAAAATGTATTTTGGCAGGCCTTGATGGCATCGTAATGACTGATTTTACACTTGGTTGTGTGCTGAAAATAGCTGATCTACAAGCTCACAACGCGTCGCAGCGCGACGCGTTGTGAGCTTGTAGATCGGCTATTTTCAGCACGCAACACCTGAGAGCAACCAAACATAAAATTACTCTCTTCTCCCTCCCTAACGTTTTAGTCTAGTTTTTATTTTGTTGACGAAATTGTCAATATATTTAGTCTTAGTTTTAGTCACCACAGCTTAGTTTTTGTTTAGTTTTTATTTAGTTTTCGTCAGTGAAAAAAACACAGTCGACAAACATTTTTCGTCATAGTTTTAGTCGACGAAATCAACACTGGGACAGAGATGGTCAGGCTCATGCACACATAGGCATCAAAGTGTGCTTGAGCCCCTGGCTTTTAATCCGTCTGTAAAAAAGTGCCCTCTCTCTGCAGACCATGAATGCAGTTTTTACCTTGGTGAAAGAAATGCAAATGCCCTCTTTCCCATGCCATACCTGAAAGCAGCATTCATAAGAGACTTGCCCTGTCCAAACTCTCCTGAACTTGAATGCAGCATCATATGTTGAAAGAATTGCCCTCTTTGTGTAGAAATCAATAATATCGAAAATAGCCGACTTCCAAGCTCACAACGCACCAAAAGGCCCTTTTCGAAATGTCAGTCTCTGCTTCTCTAGCCTCGGAAACCCAGACTTTTATTTTACTGCTTCTCTAACATTCTCTGCACGTCCGTGTATTGCATCCCAAATCCTAAATCAAATTAGCCTCATTGATTTTGGGGGATAAACAATCACCTCAAGAACCTCTCATTTGGCTGAAGCTTTTAAATCCATTTATCAGTGATTTCTTTATTCTTTCGTAGTTACTGCACTTTGGCTTTGTTGGGCAGTATTGCGCTCTTTGATATATTCACTTGTGGTCAGTCAGTTGAGGCATTTGTGCATGTATGTACAGTGTGTGTGTGTGTGTGTGTGTGTGTGTGTGTGTGTGTGTGTGTGTGTGTGTGTGTGTGTGTGTGTGTGTGTGTGTGTGTGTGTGTGTGTGTTTCGTACCCGTTTCCATGCGTATGCTGAGTCTTTGCTTTAAGGTCACATTAAGATGTGTGAGCGGTGTGGTCGCCACAAGGCTGGCCTTGTAGCGCGTTCCAGGCCGAAGAGCTTCCAGTTTGACCTGGGAATGTGTTTGTGTGGGGTTCAGGTGGAACCTGTGTAAGACAGTCTGTGTGTGAGCGTTGTACAGACTGAGTGTAAAGAGGCTCTGTCCTTGCTGATGTTTCCAAGTGATGAGAGCGGTGGTGGTCGTACTCTCTATGTGGAGGGAGGCGAGAGGGAGTGGATCTGGAGAGGAGAGGAGAACATGAAGAGACAAAACAATGTTGAAAAAAGAGGAGGGGAGAGCAGAGCATCGGGGAGGTCAAGAGAAGATCGAAGAGGGGGATATAAATAAAAAACAATTGATAGGCCAGGGCCGTGGTACAGCAGTCCAGGCACATACAGATGTGCCGTTTCAATTCAATTCGGTATTTACTGCTCTTTTCTCAAAATGTTCAGCAAAAATGCATTTCTTTCACCGGTTTCTTTCCCTGTTTAGCTTTTCTAATGTTTATGGAGAACAGAGCTTATATTTGCAGAAACTCAGCAAAAATAGCTGATCTACAATCTAAATCTTCTGCAAATCCCCTGAAGATCTACTGTCTTGCCAATGGCAGGACGTGTGAAGTTTTCAAATGGCACATCTCTAAGCAGCCTGACAGTGCATCGTGGGTTCGAGTCCCGTTCCCGACGATCTATACTGCATGTCTCACCCCATCTCTCTCCCCTGTTTCCTGTCTATCTCCATCTCTATCAAAAACTATAAATAAAGGCAGAAAACGACCCAACAATATCTAAAACAAAAAACAAACACAAAAAAACAAAATACAAAAAAAGACAGAAGGGGTGGGGGCATAAAAGAGAGGGATGAAGAGAAGACAGGAGAGGAGATCAAATGATGACAGTCGAAGCTACTCTGAAAAGCTCCAATCGAACGTGCCATTTTTCCATGTCATCTTTCACCACGGGAGACGCAGTGTTCAGGGCAAGAGGTCACGGACTCACTGAAGTGAAAGGCCTTTGCCTCCAGCGTGGCGTGGTTTGTATTGGCTCTCAGCGTGATGTGATATCCCCCCGGGTCTTCAACCAATCGCAGGAACACCTTGCAGACCGGGGAGCACGCGGAGTGATCAATGAGATCCACCGACACCTGCAGAGAGGGCGTGAGAAAGTGACCCGAAAAGTAGAGAGTGGAAAGAAAGCAGGGAATGAAACATTAACACGGCCCTGTGTTTAGTTCATCCATTTGCAACTCTGAGAATGTACAAATGGAACCTTCCGAGTCCATTTGGTTAAATTTGTACACTGAGAATTTGACTCTCTACAACAAACATGGGCAATGGCGGACCGGGGGCCACATGCGGCCCCAGCCTTCACTTATTGCGGCCCGCAGGTTAATATTGGAGTACTGATATATTATTGATTTCAGCTGTTACAATTCCAAACATGGAAAAAAATGACCGTCTTTAATTTACTTCAGTCTATATTAGTAGCTCAATGACTAGTATTCAAATGTTACTGTATTTTTTATGTCCAATGTATTTGTATTTAAGTCCATAAAGTTAAGATGAGAACATATAAATGCATCTGAAATTTTAAAACAAAAGAAGAAAAAAAAAAGTTACTTTTCGGGATTCCAATTCAAAAATAGCAAAAATAGCAGATCTACAAGCTCAGAACGGTCGCTCTGTGACGCGTTTTGAGCTTGTAGATCGTCTATTTTTGCTATTGTATATGCAGTGGCCCTCTGGAGTGAGTGTGAAAATGTAGTGGCCCTCGCCATCATCAAAGTTGCCCACCCCTGCTCTGCAAAGACAAAAATAGTCTCTCTCTCTGCCATTATCTTTTGTGGTTGCTGGATATAGACCGTCTCACCATATGGCTGCGGGCGGTCCTGCAGATGACAGTGTAGCTCATTGTATCTTGTTTATGGAGGACGGGCTGAAACACGAGTTCCACCAGAACAGGGTCTGAACGCTGGTCACATGTCAATACAACCACCTGAGGAGCAGTGAGTTTAATATTTAGTAAAGGTTAGTGGTAATTAGTTATTTCAACTGCCTTATGTGTCATAAAAATCAAACAGCCTGTCAAGATGTAAGAAGTCATTGGCAATAGGTCTACATTGTCATTGTCCAAAGCTGTTTGTTTTGTATTTATCATTTTAAAAATGAGTTAAACTAGTGAAAACAGCCGATCTACAAGCACACAACGCCTCGCACCGCGAGGCGTTGTGTGCTTGTAGATCTGCTGTTTTCACTACTTTTGTAAGACGGCCTTGTATGATGAAGCAGGGCTTTGCTTTGCGAAAAAACATACACATTTGAAACTTGGAGATCATAGTTATTCAATTATTCTATGTGCCAATGAAGAAAAGTAAAGTAGTTCAGTGGACTGAAGGAACTTATGATCTCTTACCTGGCATAAACTGGCAAGTAACCATAACCGCGTCGTTCCACCCATAGGAAATGCTGTGGGGTCACTTCATGTCACCAAGCAGACACAGACCAAATGTCACTCACATGGGGAAGAAACTACACATTATGGAAGCGTACTGTGGCATTCTAGGGAAAACAAAATCACTGAGCTGCGCGTAAACATCGCTGGTGGAAAGTCCCGGGTTGCTTTCGAGTGATGCACAAGCAGAGCGTCAGAAGCATGTGGTCTGGAGTCTGAACAATGTTTTCCTTTTTTTTTTCTTTTAAGAAAAAAGATGTGAAACAGAGATCACTGCTGATCAGTGACTGTTGGTAATGTTGTAACAGTAACTACATTGTTTAAACGGTGTCTGTCTGTCTGCAGCGTTGAGATTATACCGAAAACAGTTTACGCGGAACCTCGATTTTGAATTTAGCGCTCTTCCCTGCAGGCTGCGTTCAAGAGGCAGTGTGGCACCTTTACCCGAAGCAGAGGGTAAAGTGGAGAATCACTGCTTTTGTCATCAGAAGAAACGTGAATGAGAGGGAGGGAATAAGAGAGAGAGAGAGAGAGGAGAGAGAGAGAGAGAGAGAGAGAGAGAGAGAGAGAGAGAATCTTGAAGAAACTTGGGATTTGGGCAGAGAGAAGTAGGCGTGAACGTGAGAGGAGAGAGGGATGAGAGAGAGAGGAAGAGAGAGGAATTGTGAGCATGTGTTCAGCCTAATTTGTTCTGGCTCGGCCGCCTGTTCCCCTTTGTTGGGATAAGAGCAGGTCACCATGACAACCTGGGCACACAGCCACTCCAGAGCCGGGCTCCTGAGGAGAGGAGAGGAGAGGTGGGGAGACTGGAGATGCGGGGCAGAGAGAGAGAGAGAGAGAGAGAGAGAGGGGCATATCTGAGGGGAGATGAACAAGGGCTTTAGGAGAAATATTGAAATGTGCTCAGCTGGCAACGCCACCACACCCATTTCACATACAGTGACAGACTGTCATGAACCAGATGGGCATTGTTTTACAAATTGCTGATCAAAGTAAGACAGTGAACTTGAGTGTGTGTGTGTGTGTGTGTGTGTGTGTGTGTGTGTTTTAGAGCAGTGCTTTTAGAGCAGACTTTTTCATGTCAATGATCTCCAAATTGATATTTGTTAGCCCGCGGACTCCCATTTGAAAAGATGCGTCAGGGACCCCCATGAGAGAAGATTTTTACAGCTCTGTAGCAGTGATTCTCAACCAAGGAGGCCCAGTATGGCATACATTAGGCTATGGACCCCCATTTAATGACAATCCTCTCTCTGGGACCCCAATTTATATTGTAAAATAAATGCTAATTTAACTCGGAGAGTACCCCACTTTAAGGTACCCCACTTTGAGAACCACTGTTTTAGAGAGAGGATAGTGTGTGTGTGTGTGTGTGTGTGTGTGTGTGTGTGTGTGTGTGTGTGTGCGCGCGCGCGCGTGTTGGTGTATGGTTCAGAAGTGGGGTGTGGTGGAACCGCTGGCCCATGTTTGTGGAATGAGAGGAATGTGAGAAGGGAGAAATGATTGACAGACAGGGGGGCTGACACCAACGAGGGGCCCTGTTATTGAACGGTGACTCCCACACAGTAATAACCCAGCGGAGGTGAAACGCAAACACACGTCAGCACTGCAAATGCTGCATCAGGAACGTGCTGGTGTGTGTAGAATAGAATACTTCGAATATACGTGTGTCTCACACACACACACACACACACACACACACACACACACACACACACACACACACACACACACACACACACACACACACACGCTGTACGTGTACGTGCGTGTGTTTGTGTAGGGAAGGAGAAACAGGAAAGAGGGTGTGAGGAGACCCAGCAGGTTAGGGGCCACATAGAGTGTCCTGTCATGGTGAAAAGCCCTGTATTGCAATACATCAGCAATTGTAGACACACACAGAATTACACCATAAAGTGAGTTTATTAGCCTCATCTCCGAATACAGATCCTGCAACAATAAAATAAAATAAAAAGGCGAATAATCACATATTAGTAAATGATTCAACTTCCCTAAGGGAAGGCGGCCTTACACAAAAAACATTTTGTTTTGTACAAAAGCTATGTTGTTCTGCTAGGACAAACCAAATTGAACATACAGACAACAACACAACAGCAGATATATTATGACAACAACAATGCAACAATGGCCTCAACTGCTGTAACAAGATTTTATAAATTGTTCATAATAATACATTACAATAGTAAAAGCTAATGGCATCGCAGCGTTCAAAAAGCACTAGGAAGCTGACTGGGTTGTCATAGCGCTTCTGGTAGAGATAATAAAAAAGTGCAGATGTATCTAAAACAGATCCCCTCGCTTATGTCTCTTTAGCCCCTTTTCGACTGCAGCTTTAGCACCACACTACACAACACTACACCACTCCACACCACACCACACCACATAAAAATATCTACATTTTCCGTTACACAAAATTACCCCTATCAGTAAGAAACAAATTGACCCTTAACTGTGATTATAATACTGTACAATATAAACTGTTAAAATGTATTACAACTATCCTAATTATAATACACTATAATGGATTATAACTGTGATTATAAAACACTATACATTATTATAATGTATTACAACTATGATAATTATAACACAATAGAATCTATTATCATGTATCATGTAACTATATCCTAGTGGTCTAAATACAATGTAATTGAGTGATCAATCATTATGACGTGTTTGGCCCTGTTTGGCCTAGCTCAGACCTAATCTGGATTGGATACTTTTTAGTACCACATTTAGTACCACTTTCACACCACTCTACCCAGGTCCTTGTAGTGGAAAACCTGGCACAAGTGGGCGGTGTGGTGTGGTGTGGTGTTGGGCCATGTCAGTGGAAAAGGGGCTATAATGTTACCCAGTTACAACTATAACCCCTGTGCTGTAAAATGCACTAGAGTAACACAGGAATAATGGAACATGGCTGTTTTTCATGCTTAACCAAAAGTACTGTACAATTCTCTCATTCTCTCTATATTTATACAACCAGAATCTCTCTCATTCTCTCTTTCTGGAACCTCCTGTTAGTTCCACTGGCAGGAACAGTCCAGGGGCTCTTGGAAGTTGTAGTCCACTAACGAGGAGTTGCGTGAGCAGTACAGTGTGACCGTGCGCGTTTGCAGTCCGCTCTCTCGGCAGCACTTGCAGAACCTGGCGTGGCTGTTGATGTTGAAGTTGAATATGGTTGCGGACGGACATTTGCCATCGCAGGA
Source organism: Nannobrachium achirus (assembly GCF_963921795.1). Taxonomy (NCBI): domain Eukaryota; kingdom Metazoa; phylum Chordata; class Actinopteri; order Myctophiformes; family Myctophidae; genus Nannobrachium; species Nannobrachium achirus. The sequence continues at coordinate 18,598,100 of NC_137820.1, forward strand.
ATAAACCGTTACCTGTAAAGAAGGGAGAGGATGTTTCACTGCAGGAGAAGATAAGATACTGATTGGAGGCATTTTTATAGAGATAAGACTAGGTACGGTTAGAGAAGAGAAAAGGAAAAGAACTAGGATAAGATAGGATAAGGCAGAATGATCGTCAAGGGAAAACTATTAAGTACACAGACAAATACAATATTGTCGTTGTCGGGTGGAAACCTTGTCCAAAACCGTTTGTTTTGTGATTCGTTTTAAAAATGATTTAAACTAGTGAGAACAGCTGATCTAAAGCTTGTAGATTTGCTGTTTTCACTACTTTTGTGCGACGGCCTTGTATGATGAAGCAGGGCTTTACTTTACCTAACCCTAAAGGCCTCTCCATACTTCGACAGAACCGAACTTTTCGGTTGAAAAATAAACTTTTTTATTTTTTATCTTTTCCGAAAAAAAAGCGTCGGATGTTCATACTTCGCTCCTGTTCGGAGGGTTGGCACGTTGGAAGTTGGAAGCGGTGGCCCGTATTGTGGAGCTGGAGGTTAAGGAGGAGGGGGAAGACGAGGAGGAAATGACCAATCACGTTTGCCGTTTCACCGAACCTGATTTCGGCGAGTGACAACATCTCGTTGTGCAAATTTCAGAACTATTGTTCGGAGAAAAAGCATTCCAGAACTTTCGAGGAATTACATTTTATAATTGAAAAGGACCTTTTGACCGAAAACGGCGGTTTCGGTCAAAGTATGGACAGGCCTTAACCCTTACCCGAACCCGAACAAGATTAAGAATTTAAGACAATAGGGTAGAAGGCGTCGTCTCAACAAAAAGACTTTGACTGGATCTCATACTCATCATCCCATCCTAAACCCCACCTCCCCGTTCTGTTTCTCCTCACCGGTGCATTGCTCCTGCAGTCGTCTTTTCGAATGGTTGTGCGGATGGCCACCCGTTTGCATGTTTTACCATCCTCTTTGCCTACATACACGTACACACAGAGGAAGACTCAGATGTGGGAACACAACTCCACACATTTAGCAGGACCACGCGCAGAACAGCACTTTATTAATACGTCGTACCAGGAAGCACCCGTACACACACACATACACACACGTTTGTGGATGTCAACTTGGGTTGAAGTGGATAATGTTTGTTTTATAATAATAATCAAAAATCTACAAAGTAACTGGTAAAAGTTTTCAAATAAATGTAGTGGAGTAAAAGTACAATATCTGGATCTGAGATGTAGTGGAGTAGAAGTAAAAGTATTGGAAATCGGAAATACTCAAGTAAAGTACAAATACTTCAAGATTGTACTTAATTAAATGTACTTAGTTTATTTACACCACTGCATAAAACAACACTCTCTTGGGGGTCCCTAGCTCTGGTCCAGAGTGTTAGCGGGGTCTCTCTAGCGCTCTGCCAGGAAGCCGCCTCAGATACAGGACCAGGAATTCCACTGCCCTGCGAGGGCTCGACTTCAGTAAAAATAAACAAAACTACTTTGCTACTCACCTAAACCAAGGCAGTTTTGAGTTGTTGAAATCCTATTCTCAGTGGTGGGAAGCCTCTCAGCACCCCACCTTCTCTGTAAAATACACTTTGAAAATAAAGTATGTCCGCCAGACGGAAATTATGATTCAGATAGATGGATGGAATGGATGGATGGATAGATGGATAGATAGATAGATACCGGTAGATACCTTTATTATCCCAAGGGGGAAATTCAGTCGCGCAGAGGCAGCACAGCAGTTTAAGGTTTACAAAGTTACAGATAAGTATGAAAAGAAAGAAGTACTGTTTACTATGTACAGTAAAAAGAGGAATATATATTATATATATATATATATATATATATATATATATATATATATTAGAAATATATACATGAAGTGTCAACAGTCATGACACAAGTGTCATATTTGGAAATTGTTGTTTACTCCACAGTGCCACCTACAGATCTCGTCAATACAGTATATACCATTGACCAAGTAGCAAAGTAGTTTTGTTTATTTTGACTGAAGTCGAGCCCTCGCAGTGCAGTGGAATTCCTGGTCCTGTATCTGAGGTGGCTTCCTGGCAGAGCGCTAGAGAGACCCCGCTAACACTCTGGACCAGAGCTAGGGGGTCCAAGGAAAATTGTTCACACAAATTATGTTTCTAAAAAAACATAATAGAAATAGTAATACTGATACTATACTTAAGTACACACACACACGCGCGCACACACATGCATACACACACACACACACACACACATGCGTACGTACACGCACACACACTTACTTTGATGATTTGCCACAGAGTGTTGTCACTCACGCAGTGAAAGTCCTTTTGAGCAGGGCTCTTTGTTACCCAGCAGTAGGGGCTCGCTGTGATTGACAGCTGGGTGACTGGGGGTGCGGTTCTCACACCAGAGAGCTGGCTCAGCTATTGGCTACTGACCTACACTTGACCCTACTTCTTTATTAACCAATGAGAGCTTGAGAGAAAGGGAGGATGTGGACGACTGGAATCTGAACGGAATAATGTGAATATTGGGGATATTCTCCATTCCCACATATTTCTTGTCTGACATCTGCTGCTAAGTGACGCCTCTCTTGCACGAGAGACCGAGGTACAGCACCCTGCCTTATGTTTTATTCTCGCTTTTGACACACCTGATATACCTATTTTATAACTGAAATTCTCAGAAGCTTCGAAAATAATTTCACCCATTATTCTTTTACACCTGTAAACTTGTGACAATACTGTACTTGAAGTTGAATTAAGTTTGAGTTGTCTACTGTAGTTTAACACTCTGTATGCTTCACACACTATTTAGCTTATTCTGCCATATGGCAGGTTAAATGCTTTTACTAGGCTGTACTTGTGATTTAAAAACATATGCGTGTATAATAAGGATACACATTAGAGATTCATGCTTTTTCCACGTTGATCAGTTATATGAATTATGGATTAAAACACAAGTGATACAGAGACATGCATGGATGGATGGATGGATTGATGCATGCACTCAAGTCACATGCACACGTCATGTACACAGACGTACACACACACACAGACGTACACACACACACACACACACACACACACACACACACACACACACACACACACACACACACACACACACACACACACATACACACACACATACACACACACAGCTAAACAGTGAAGTTGAGAGTTACACATTGACATAATATTCATTGACTGAGTGAGAGAGTGAGTGAGTGAGTCACTCGGTGAGAGCAAGTCAATGAATATTACGAGTTGCAGACAGGTGTGGCAGACATGGTGAATGGTAGAAGTGAATGATGGTACCTGTGTCACAGTTAGTACTACCAGTGGGAGTTACAGGGTTAACGGTAAATGGTAAGATGCCCACTCCAGAGCCTGGGGGCACCATCAGGACCGCAGCCGGGCCGGTTGTGAGAGGAATGTCAGGAGAACACACACAGATGGTTACGTTGGATTTAGCACACACAGTTTTAGGTCACACGCGCACACACACACAAAATGAAAATCATTGCATGCACGCGGACTCAACTTTTTCTCCAGGACGCTCCGAGCGGCCAGACAAAACGGTTGCGTCACGTGACGTGAGGGACTACAGACAGCAGCTCAGCGGGGGGGCACACTCTAACCCCTGCACCATCTCACATTGTCATTGGTCAAATTCTCACCGTGGGGGAGCCCCGATTGGCCAATCTGCAAGGTTCGCTGCGAAAGCAGGCAAGCGGGCAGGGCTGCGGGGCAGGGCTGCGATGCCGCGTCCACAGAGAGAGAGAAAGTGTCATGTTTAAAATGTTTATTAGAGAGATTTAAAAGGGATAATTCACACCCAACTTGCAAATGTCGTTACCCTAAGTATCATTTTGTACAGTGTTGGACACCTGAAGAGCAGTCTACAGACCATCACCCTCAAAGCAGCAGTTCAGGAGGTTATGTATTAACTTAGTATGAACTATTAAATGCTGAATACAATCACATTTTTATCCTTCTATTTAGATTGTTTAACATTTTTTGTTATCATTTCATTAGAGTAATGCACCAAGGAAGACTTGTGTCTGCTCTACAGTGGCTCTCCCGTACGTTGATTGAAGATCTGGCGGGGCGGGGGTACAAAAGTTTGCAGCAAGGGATTCTGGGGAACTGTAGTGATTAGGCCAAAAAAAACAAGTTTAACTCCACCCTCTACAACAACAGGCCACACCCCCAACCACTCAGCCAATAAGCCCATCCACTGCCAGGCAACAAGGCGCTCACCCCCTCTGATTGGCAGCATGAAAGCATTATGAGAAGCAGGTTAAGACTGTGTTGGTGACTCACATGTCTTGCAGCAGCCGTCCACATACCTCTGGACCACGCCTCCATTCTGGAACAGCACAGCATGAGACGTTAATGGACAACACAGATTTGCACAAAGCCATCCTGATTAATCGAGATAATGTAATCATCCTGATTTAGAGAGATTTTTTTGTCATCCTGACTCCTTCCTTCCATCTACTCAGTGCCGGTTCTAGGACTCAGGTGGCCCTATGCAAGATTATTTTAGGTGGCGCCTCAGTGACGGATGCGCGCATACGCGCGCATCCGTCACTGAGGGGCCACCAAAAATAATCTGTAGCACCAAATCGAAATGTTTTTTTTGGAGGCATATTGACTTGCTCATGAATCAAGTACAGGCAGCCAGGCTAAAGGCCCTTTTCCACCGGCAGCGATAACGATGACGATAACGATTTAAAAAAGTGGGTTTTCAATTGAAGTGGATTGGCAGCATCCACCCAACACCGATTAAGACAACGATAGCCGACAACTACATCGTTAGGATCAACAACGATGTGGTTAAGATCACAGTGATATGGAACTGGGTCTCTGACAAACAGCTGGAGGTGCACTCTGTGCGAGCGGCTGTTAATTGGCGCCTCTTCACACTGATGTCCGATAACTTTATCGGACATCAATGTGAAGGCATAATTATCGCTGTGATATTTTAGGGTTAGCGTCATCGTTATCGCTGCCGGTGGAAAAGGGCCTTTAGAGTGAAGTTTGGGATTATGGGGAAGGAGGAAGGGGGAGAGCATATTAAAATAACGCTAGTTTTTGGATAGGGGATACATGACATAATGTAACAATTATGTTTAAAAAATATCTTCTTCCTGTGATGTGGCCCCCTTATTGGTTGTGGCCCTAAGCGGCCGCTTATGTTGCTTATGCCAGGAACCAGCCATGCATCTACTGTACCTCCACGTCTGTCTACAGTTTCCTACAGTATCAATCACTCAATCCACTTCAATGCGTGATTTGTTCTGATACAGCAATAGCACGTTCCCCACTTTCTGTAATTTATCACATTGACTTGGTTCACTTCTATAGGATCTACACCATATAACAGAGGGTATGAAGAAATCTATTCAATCAGCTCAGAATATAAACAAACACCCCTTTTTGCACAAAAGTCCCTATTTTTGCTACTGTTTTTTAAATCTCTTACTCTTACTCTACTCTCTATTTGCCACTGCCTTTGATTGTGTTACTTTTCTTTTTTTCCCCTTTTTCTTCTGAACTGTATCTGTTATGTTTTCCTTCTTTTGTTTTAAGCATACTACCGGTAATGTCAATGTATAATTTTGTTTACTTTGCTTGATGTTCTGTGTAAAGCACAGCCTTGTTGTTGAAATGCGCTATACAAATCAAACTGCCTTGCCTTACTATAACCTCACATTCTCACACTTAATTCATGACACTTGTTTTGCTGTTGTAGACTATATGTCCAATTAGAGCGACCCGCAGATATCAAAGGCCTTGGACGTGCAAAACGTGTAAACAAGATTCTGACTGCGATACTTTGACAAATCCCACTTGGAGCACCGTGCTATACACAGTGCTAGAGTTTGTTTGAATTTAAAGCAGCACATTTGTCCCAGTTGTCAGAGGTCCTGACCTGAATGCATTCTGTGTCGTTGAAGGGAGGACAGATCACCCCCGAGGCCAGGACCACGGCTCCCACCGCCGTCTCCATGCAGTCGTACCGCGTGCAGTTGTCTACCCAGGAACTCCCTGACTACACACGTACGCACGCACACACACACAGGCAGGCGCAAACACACACACACACACACACACACACACACGCACACGCACAGGCACACACACACACACACACACACACACACACACACACACACACACACACACACACACACACACACACACACAGGCACACACACACACACACACACACACACACACACACACACACAGTTACGCGCACGCACGCATGCACACGCGCACACAGGTACATTTGAAACTGTTTTTATTTATGTTACTGGTATGCCCACATTAAATAACTCCCTTGCCTAATTGCTCATGCGCTCCTTGTGGGCAGCGAATCAGCTGGGTTGGGCTGAAAATACTGAATTACCCTCGCGGGAGGAAATAGGTATCTATTACACACATGCACACACATGCACTCACACAGATACATAATAGAACACACATGCACACTGCACTTGGTGTGGATCTGAGCAGTGAAACAGTACAACATTTTTCTTCCTTACAGCAAAGACCTCTGTGGTTCCGTTGTCATCGGTGAAAGAACAGGAGACATTTTTACAGGCGCCGCAGCACACCTGAGGATCCGACGACACGACGTACACCTGGTGCTGCACAGACGGAGCAAAGAGAGGGGAAAGGAATATAGAAGAATGAATTGGTGGCAGGCTTGCATCGGGGAAGGATGAAGAAGGAATAGGAAATGTGACTTGCGCTCCTGAAGCCAGCTGTCACCAAAAGGCATTGCGAGCGGATTTGTCTGAAACAGCTGTTTTGGATAAACGACAGCCTGGTTCTGAACGTGCAGTCCAAAAACAACATTTGACAGTTCACCACTTAAGCCATATACTATCAAAACATTTGAAAAAGTATTGAAATAGCTGATCTACTAGCTTACAATGTGTCACATTGTGAGGTTGTGAGGTAGGGGTGTAACGAGGTAGGGGTGTAACGAATAATTTGCAATGATCTACTATATTTGCAAAAGCAAAATATCGTACCGTTTAGTATCGTATCGTTTCACAATGCAGATAATCGGTATTGAATTGTTTTGCAATGCAAATAATCGATTGTATTTGGCCTTGTATGTAGAAAATACCAAAGACCAATACCAATTCCACTCCATAAAGCTACTCTTGGTCTATCAATAAATGTGTGTAATCTCTGTGGTCATGTCAAGGTGCAGGTTTGTCCATATGTGTTGAAATATAATGTCCATGTATTTGCTAGATAATCACAGTGTTTACTTATTTATATCCATAATAATAGATTTTCCCTTAATGCACTATTGATACGTTTCACACATATTTAATTACTATATCGATTTGAAATCATTGAATCGTATCGTATCGCCATAAATGAACCAATATCGTCCATGTATCATATCGTCAACCATCTATCGTGAGGCGTATCGTATCGCTATTAAATGTATCGTTACACCCCTATTGTGAGGGTATCCATATCCCTAAAAAAGGCCATCGTCCATCTATGATAGTCACAATAAGGGAGAATGAGGAAACGTAATGATGACTTTTTCCACCCGTTATCAATGTTTACATTTCACACCTCTGTTACATACTTTACAGCAGTGGTTCTCAACCTTTTCTGGCTGTGACCCCCAAAATAATCATATTTGAACTGGGGACCCCCACCCTGCACAAGCACAGGGTGGGGGCTCACAACGCCTCGCGTTGCGAGGCGTTGTGAGCATGTAGATCTGCTATTTTCACAATTTCTGCCTCTAATATTTGACAGTTTGACTCAAGTTTGACCAGAGGTACTGAAAAGTTCTTTAAAGTCCTTAAATTGTCACTTTAGATACCCTGTATACACTTATACTGTATGTTGGTCTGTTTACTGTTAGGTGAGAAAACAATGTTAACATTTAGCTAAACATCTGGGGACCCCCCAAAATAATTTGGCGACCCCCCTGGGGGTCCCGACCCACATGTTGACAACCACTGCTTTACAGAAGCACACTTCTAGGAGCAGGTGACAGAGAATACATACTGAACCACACTTCTGCGTGCAGTTGACAGAGGAGATGTCCATGGCATAGAAACCTGTGGCTGTGTCTCTGTGCTGCAGGCAGAGCACGGTGTAGCACAGCTCTCCTTCAAAGTACTGAATCAGGGACTGGCCTGGGTTCAGCACCGTCACCCCCTGGAACACACACACCTCCGTCTTCTCTACACACACACACACACACACACACGCACGCACACACACACACACACACACACACACACACACACACACGCGCACACACAGACGCACGCACGCACGCGCACACACGCACGCACGCACGCACATGCAAAAAACAAAAACAAACACTGTGTCATTATCCTATGTCCTATCCTATGTGATAATGTCATAATGAGTAGTGTACAGTACATGAATTGGTTGTTTTGGTTGACTTTTTCAAGAAATAACAAAAAATAGAGAGATTGTATTATTGTGGGTGTACATTTTTTTTTACAACAATTAACACTTTTAACACAATTTTTTTTTTTTTTTTTTTTTATCCCACAATTTTGTAACCCATTTTTTCACCCAGTGCCAATTGCCTATGTAATCCTGGGCTCTGCTCTCCCTCTGTCGCACCTGGGGAGACAACGGACTGACCTCATGCTTCCTTCTATGCATGAGGAGTCCAAGTTGCTTCTTTTCACCTGACAGTGGAGATTTCCCTGGTTTGGACGTAGCGCGTGGAAGGAACACGTTATTCCAATCAGTTCCTTTCCCCTCCATCAGGCGCCCCAGCTGGCCAGGGGGAGGCATTATTGAGACCAGGATTACGTGCATGTTTTTGTGAGGGTATCAACCCTAGGAGACACGGGGAGAACATGCAAACTCCACACAGAAAGGCCCTATCGCCAACCCCACCTAGGGTGTGGGTGCTGATGACGTGGAGGGAGGAACACGCCGCCAATACCCACAGCGTCCACGGCGGGAATCGAACCCAGGACCTTCTAGCTGTGAGGCGAAGCGCTAACCACTGCGCCACCGTGCCCACTTGAATGAATTTCTATTAACCAACATGATTTTTATAGCACAAAATGTTTAATCCAATCCCTTTCACTTCGGCAAACCTCAATTAAAAAGACTCAAAGCGGGCATCGCGACTGCCAGCCAATACTGGCTGGATTACTGATACAAGTGCCTCTGAGGATAACACGGGGAGCTCTCCCCATGCGACACCTCACTCAATAATATTATCAGAGGACCGGGTTATGACACAACCTGTTTCTCCAGTGTATGTGTGTTTTATCACCCTCGTGCGTGCGTGCGTGCGTGTGTGTATGTGTATGCGTGTGTGTGTGTGTGTGTGTGTGTGTGCATGTGTGTGTATGTGGTACACTTACGGCATGCATGCCGTGGGCAGCCACAGCCAGTGCTGCTGTCTGGGACCTCCACCAGCACCTCCCCCTGAGACCCAAACACACAGTTATTGATCTAGTTTCACACAAACTGGAAAGACTTGATGCAATGAGTCAGAGTAACTTTCATTGGCAAAATGGCAACGCGCGTTGCACATGATAAAAAATGTAAGAACAATAAAATATGTATGGGTAAAGAAGTGGAGCGTTTATAAATAGGGAAAAAGTAATTACTTTTGTTAACTTACCACCTGACACGCAGGGAGAGAGCTGTCCTCACACTGGCATTCTGAGAGCAACAGAGAGAAAAGACATAAAAACTATGCAAAGTTTTGTGTTCCCACTGAATCCAAATTAGACGTCGTCTGATTTTTCCAAGGACGATACCGATTCCACTATTTTGGAGAACAGGAATGCCGGTAGGCCGATATCATCGCATTTTCTTTCTCTAACTCTTGCCTTTCGTTCTGGGCAGGCCTGTTCATTGTTTTACTTATTTCAAATTTCAAGCACTTTCAACATGGGAGTGTCATTTATCAGCGGTAAACACATTCTCTTCAAACATTTATAAAAATGCAAAAGAATGCAGATCTACAGGCTCACAAAGCATTGTACCATATAGAGTTTACATTTGATTAATTAATTAATTATTTAGCTATTGAAAAATAGCAGATATACAAGCTCACAGCGCGGCACTGCCGCACTGCGAGCTTGTAGATCTGCTATTTTTGAAAAGTCGTGAAAATGTGTGCAAATCTTTGAATATATGTATTTTTTAAGCGAACATTTGTAACTAAAATTTTGCTTCTGGGGGGTCCCTGAAACTAAATATTTTGAGATGGGAAACACTGGTTTTTCAAAAAAATCTTAGAAGGTGCCACGCTGTGAGCTTGTAGATCTGCTATTTTTCGATGGTTAAATAATGCGTTCCCAGTCTAAATGGGTTAAACCCCCTCCCCCTATGAAGAACATTCATGGGGGGCCCGCAGTGACTCCTTGTACCCAGGGCCCAGAATTTGGCACGACACCCCTGCATGTACCACAGTGTTGATGTGAATGTGTGTGCATGTACCACAGTGTTGATGTGAATGTGTGTGCATGTACCACAGTGTTGCTGAGGGCAACATTGGCCGGGGACTGAGGTCTGGACCAGGCTCAGGCCGGGCGCACAGCTCACAGAGGACCCAGGGCACAAGTTGACATCACACACTGCACCCAGGAGAAGGTAGAAACATTTAGCATTTACTGTAAAATAGGTGCAAACCCACAACCACACCACAAAATACTGTACTGACATATAGTGGACACAGACACAAGCAAACACATACTGAGACCAACTGATACTGGGACAAATTCCGATCCCATTTTGGAGAGTCCTAGCCCAGTGTTTCTCAACCACTGTGCCTGGGGACCTTTGGTGTGCCCCTGAGAAGGGTCAAGTGTGCCCCTTGAAACTGCTTGAAAGCCAGTATTGTATTTATCATTTAAAAAATGATTTAAACTAGTGAAAACAGCCGATCTACAAGCACACAACTTGTGTGCTTGTAGATCTGCTGTTTTCACTACTGTCGTGCGACAGCCTTGTATGATGAAGCAGGGCTTTACTTTGCGAAGAAACGTACAAATTTGAAACTTGGAGATACGAGGTTTCTTCCCTACAGTGACGACATTTACACCCCCATATTATGTTGGTGTGCCCATGGATTCTTTCTTGGGACATGAAAAGTGTGCCCATGCAGAAAGGAAGTTGAGAAACACTGTCCTAGCCCACCATGTACTGATGGTTTGACTGATATTTTGTCAAAAGGTGCAGTGGGCAGCTAGGGCTCAATGTAGCCTGACAGCTTGTCGCGGGTTCAGATCCGATCCCGAGTCCCGACGGCCTTTGCTGCGTGTCACTCCCCACATCTCTCTCCCCATCTCCTGTCAACCTACTGTACTATCAATAAAGGCATAATATCACAGCGTAGATACTGTATTAGTCTCGAATCTCTGCGTGGAATCTGCATCTCCAAGGGGTGGATACACCCGCCCCAAATTTGCATACCGGGCCCTGATTGGTGCCCCACAACTTCGGGGGCTTCCAGGCTAACACACACAGGGCAGACAAATAATATACTCTACTGTATGGTAAAGACTTACCACAGTGGTATTGAGGACAACAGCTGCTGGTGGTGTTCAGATCCACAGCCAGGATTTCACCATGGCCGCAGGTTGGAATGGGCTCAATACACGACTCACACACTGCATAGAGAAAACACACACACACACACACACACACACGCACGCACACGCACACGCACACACACACACACACACACACACACATTTGCAGTGGAACACAGTAAAATCATCAGTGTGAATGTATCCTTTTGTAACTCAGGGAGTGTAGAAATTAAACCAAATGTTACTAATAATAACAATAATAATAATAACAACAGTAAGACAGAGATAAAAAAATATATGGGCAGAGCTCATCCCTGAAAACGTTCCATTTCAGAGAGACTGATGGACCATGCAGTCTTACCACAAAGGTAGGAATAGCAGCAGGAGCGATCCTCCCTGACCTCCACCAGGAACTGATCTTCTCTGCAGTCTGGTGCAGTGACACGGGGACACGCCATGGGGTCGCACTCTGAGAACAAGCCGGGACAAAATACCACACCACTTAGTGAATGTGCTCCACAGAGCACTTTGGATGTCATCTCCAGAGCGCTTTGCACTGTAGTAATTGTAGATAACGTATAGGTTCCGAACGGAACCATGTTTATTTAATACCGGAGGACAAGGTCCCCCATTGGGATAACCAGCGCCATCTGGCGCTGCAACAGAGTAAAACTCATAAGCTCCCGTACGAGAAATATCATTTGTCTGTAGGGCTGTCAATCACAAACGAGGGCACCGCCCCCGAGTGTATATAAGCCCTGCGGGCTATCATAACTTCCTCTAAAGCCGCACCTCTGCGCCCGCAACTAGCGAACCGAGGGGCTTTATTCGGGGGACCTTGTCCTCCGGTATTAAATAAACATGGTTCCGTTCGGAACCTATACGTTTATTGTCATACCTCCAGACAAGGTCCCCCATTGGGACTCATATACTCCCCGAGAAGCCATGAACCGACAAGACTGTCGTTCACACCGACCACACCCGGAAGGAGGTCCCGTCAACCGACGTGACCCCTTTCAGGACTGATCCGACCCAGACCCACAGGGCCTGGGCGTGTTTCAGACAGAAAAAGACCCTGACAGACCGAGGCCTGCCATATGCACTAAGGGCAGACACAGGTCCGCCTTATAATACTACAGTAATATAAGGGAAAGACTCAGGGTCCCCCCCCAGGTATCCTAGAGACAGTAGCAAGCTGTCCCAGGAAGGGGAGAGAGCCGCCCCACTACATAGTAGGCGGGGCAGCAGCACCTAGAACCGTATGCGCCATAGCAGAAGGCGCAACGTCCAGGTGATAGTAGGTCGCAAAGGTGGATGGCGAAGACCAATTCGCCGCCGCACAAATCTCCTCAATGGAGACACCTTTGGACAAAACCCTAGAGGTAGACACACCCCTAGTACTGTGGGCCTTAAGTGCTTCCGGCACTTCAGACCCAGCCCGGGTGTAAGCCAACCTAACAGCATCCACAATCCATCTCGACAGAGTGGGTTTGGACACCGCTTTTCGCTGACGGGCATTCATGACCACGAAAAGCTGAGAAGTAGACCTGCTGACCACCGTCTTGTCACAGTAGGCCTTCAGGGCCCTAACTGGACAAAGACAATGAAGACGCCTATCCTCCTCCGATGCAAACGGAGGAGGATGGAAAGCCGTCAAAACAACAGGTTCCTTCGGGACCACTCGGTTCTTAGGAATAAAACTCAATTGAGGTTTAAGAAGAACCTTGGAGTCATTATTGAGAAACCTCATACAATCAGGGCTCACAGAGAGCGCATGAAGGTCGCTCACACGCTTAGCCGTAGACAAGGCAAGCAAAAGAGCTGTCTTGAAACTAAAATGTTTCAAAGAGGTCCTCCCAATCGGTTCAAAGGGTGCCTTGCAAAGGCCCTCAAGAACCACTTGTAGATCCCAAGCAGGGAACAAAAATCTAGTCACAGGTCTTAAACGGTCGACACCGTGTATGAACTTGACCACCTCAGGGAATTTAGAAAGGCCCATGCCTGACACCCCCAGGTGACAGGCATCAAAAGCCGCTAAATAACCCCTAAGCGTAGAGAACGCCAGACCCAAGTCCAGGCGGTCCCGCAAGAAAACTAACGCCTTCTGGGCTGGAGCCAAGTGAGCCACCACAGGTGGCTCCTGTAGCTCACACCAGTCCAAGAAAACATTCCACCTTCCATCATATACCACCCTAGTGGAGGGGGCTTTCGCACTCTGAAAAGTAGCTACAACCGCCATTGAGAAGCCTGCGGCTAGCAGGTTCTCCCTCTCACAGGCCAAAACCACAGGTCTAGGGCCTGGGGGTCGGGATGGAAGATATCGTCCCCCGCCTGGCGCAGCAGGTCCCTATGCAAGGGGAGCTGCCAGGGGGACCGGTAGAGCAGTGGGGTGATCAGAGACCTCCACACTCCCCTGGACGGTGCCACGAGAAGAACCTCCAGGTTGGAACTCCTGATCCTCTCCAGTGTGGGAAGGATCAGTTCCAGCGGTTGGAACGCATAGAGACGGCCTTCCGGCCACTCGTGTGCGAACGCATCCACCCCCAGAGGCGAAGGTCCCCTCACTGAGAAGTAGAGGGGGCACTTCGCGTTCTCCTGGGAAGCAAAGAGATCGAACCGAGGTTGACCGAACCTGGAGAAGATCTGTCTCACCACCGCATGGTGGAGAGACCAATCCTCGTAGCGAGGCTCCCCCCTGGACAACAGGTCGGCGCCGCCGTTCTGAAGGCCTGGAACATGGGAGGCTCTAAAGGACCTCAGGCGCGGTACGCACCAGAGAGTCATCTCGCGCGCCAGCTGATCCAGCGTGCGCGAGGAGAGGCCGCCTTGCTTGTTGATAAAGTACAAGGCTGCCATGTCGTCCGTCCTGACCAGGACATGACAACCCCGGAGAAACGGTTCGAAATACTTGAGAGCCAAGTAGATCGCCATTAACTCCAGATAACTGAAGTGGTACTCCAACGTGGCCGGGGTCCACAGACCCCTGGCTGAGCGCCCCTCGTGGGTGGCGTCCCAGCCCGAGCGGCTGGCGTCTGTGGTGATCACCTTGCGTGACACCACCACGCCTATGGAGACTCCACTCATTAACAACGCCTGGTCCCGCCATGGGACCAGCGCGTCCATGCAGGCCTGGCTGACCACCACTTCCCTGCACCCTTGCAGGGGAGGAATCCTGAGCGTCAGTGTCCACCGCCAGAACGGTCTCATATGAAACCTGCCCAGGCGAAGAAGTTGCACCGCTGAAGCCATCAGCCCTGCCAACTTCATACACTCCTTGTAACTGACCACTTGGTCCAATTTGAAAGGAGCGAAGACACGTCAGGAACCTGTCCACCCCCTCCAGAGAGAGGCGGGTAGACATCGTGGTCGAATCCAGAGGTATCCCCAAGAAGGAGATCTGCTGGGAGGGCGTCAACATACTTTTGCCAAAAAGACGTTGAAAACCCAAGGCCTTCAGGTGGGCCAACACCAAGTTGGTGTGATATCCCTAATCCAGAAGGGATGCAGCCCCCCCCCCCCCCCCTTTTTTCCCGAACCAGGAAAAAATCGAGTCCAGAAACCAAGCTGGTTCAGGTCTCGTAAGAGCTCTACTACAGCACCATTGCATAGTACCGAGCTTATTTCCTCACTCAGAGCCCCTGCTTACAAGCGCAAGCTCGAGTGTAATTACCCCAGCTGGAAGCGGGGGTGGTTCAAGAAATGCAATCTAAGGCCACGTGTTACTGACGTAACACCCATTGCTCGGATTGCACAGTCTCCAATGTTTATCAGAATACCATCAAGGGTATTAAATAAACAAGGGTTCCGTTCGGAACCTAACCGTTTCACACAACGTGCTAACGTGCTGTGAAACGAGGGAGAAACCGTTAGGTTGCACGGGGGAGAAGGAACGTTGGGGATTAGCACTTCCCTATCCGGGAAGCTCCCCTCCTTATCCGGTGACGGCCGCGCCAACGGACGTGACGTCAACATGTTGAACGGTGGTGGAAAGAGAAACAGAAAGAGCATTCTGCGAAATACGGTTCGTTACGTAAAAACATTTACCCCAGCACGGGGAAGAACGTGTAAACGTTTAAACCAGATCTGAGGCCTTTAATAGTTCCTTGCAGGGAAAATTAGGCCAACTCATAATCCCACACACCGATAGTGAAACACTTCCTGTCCTGCACTAGAATCGACACTACAGTGCCGTTTAGTGTAGGCAGAGGAAAATTGCACATAGGAGAAACCGCACCACTGTGAACCGCAGTTAACATGGGTGGGAACCTCAGCATGTCTGCAACCCATTCTGATTGTAACCTGTCTGCATGACTGCAAGACTGGGAAATCTGTTATCGTGAGTGAGTAGAAAGCCCTGCATGGGCTTCATTACACTGAGCGGTTGCAAGCGATAAGAGGTTGTCCGTGCAAGTGTAGGAGTGAGCAGGCCACGCTCGCTCAAAACACAAAGCACAGAAGAGAAGCTTTGTTATTGTGACTAATAGCAAAACAGTGGAGCCCATTGCAAACCAGGGAAAAACCTTTTAATTGTCACCAGTCTGCAGGACTGGGACAATAAGTAATCCATTGAGTGAATAAAGAACCCTGCATGGGTCTCTATACACTGACTGGCTGTAAGCAGAGAGGGGGGTCCTTTGTGCTAGGGACTGAGAGGTAGGTAAACAAAAGTTTTGTTTCGACTACCATACTCTTACTGATGACATGGGAAAAGCTACTGGGCAACAGAGATTTTCATTCTCCCCTGCGTGGGACAGAACTCAAACGTCTGCATTCGGGGGGAGGAGGACCGTGTGCCGTCACGGAACCCAGACCCCGTGGAGGGCTAGGCCCTCAACCCTATGTCATCTAACACACCCACTTCCCACAAGCCTTGTGGGGAGAGCTGTGTTCAGTGCGCTTGGGCGCAAGTAAGTGGTCTCCTTGAGCCCCACCATGTGGAAAAAACCACAGTCCGGGTGCCGCAGACCCAGGCCCCCTTCCACTGGCACAGTGGAGGGGAGAGCGGGATGTACTGGGGCGCCGCCGACCCATTCCACTCCTTCTGCATGGAGGAGGGGAGAGAGGGGGTAAAGGCGGAGGTGGGCGGAAGGATGCAGGGTCCTCGTGGAACCGAGGACTTGCAAGACTCACTTGTAGGAGGAATACTGGGAGAAGAGCCTTCAACCCAATTCCATCCCTCCTTATCCTCACTCTCAAATTCATCCCCGCTTTTAACAGCGTTGTTCGGAGGCGTGCCACCAGAACATAAGCGTGCCAGGAAGATCCGGGCTCAGCCAGCATAGTCCGGGAAAAAAACGGTGATTTTTGGCTGAACGTGGTTTCGTCGGTAAAAGTTTTTTTCTCAACTGATTCTTGTAGCTTGGGGTCACCTCTTAAGGATTCAAGAGGATGACCAGTGATATCCATTGAGCATTTTTTATTATTAACCCCTTAATGCCTGAAACATGGGCTCCCATTGACTTTCTATACAGGAGGAAAATACCCAGAAAAAGATTATTTTTCGGGGTATTTAAGGAGGATCTGAGCGGTCTAACTAGGGGTTTGTCATGATGCTGAATCCATTGCAGGCATTTGTTTTGCACAAAAAAAACATTCCGTGGGCTAGAAATAGCCTCAGAAAACAATACACGTATGGGTGAGTATTCATGTTAGTCGGAGGCCTTAGGTTTTTTTTTCTCGTGCTAATCAGTCTAAAAGTGCAACATTTTGCACAGATGTAGCTCAGGGCTTGCTCTAATGATTTAGCTAGGGCGCCCGAGTCTGCGACATTCGGGGTCGCCACAGCGGCCAAATCAAGTTGGGCTCCCATCGACTTTAGTGATGAAAAGTGATGAGTCATCACTTTTCAGAGTTTTGTGGGTGTTGTGGTGACCCCGAAGGTCGCCGACCTAGCTAAATCATTAGAGCATGCCCTGAGCTACATCTGTGCAAAATTTTGCACTTTTAGACTGATTAGCACGAGAAAAAAAACCCTAAGGCCTCCGACTAACATGAATACTCACCCATACGTGTATTGTTTTCTGAGGCTATTTCTAGCCCACGGAATGTTTTTTGTGCAAAACAAATGCCTGCAATGGATTCAACATCATGACAAACCCCTAGTTAGACCCCTCAGATCCTCCTTAAATACCCCGAAAAATAATCTTTTTCTGGGTATTTTCCTCCTGTATAGAAAGTCAATGGGAGCCCATGTTTCAGGCATTAAGGGGTTAATAATAAAAAATGCTCAATGGATATCACTGGTCATCCTCTTGAATCCTTAAGAGGTGACCCCAAGCTACAAGAATCAGTTGAGAAAAAAACTTTAACAGGCAAATCCACGTTCACCCCCATTTTTCCCGGACTAGCATGGCCGAGAACGAAAAATCCAAGGGGAAGGAGGAGGAAGTCGCCGTTAGTCACCCCCAGCATGGGGGCAGCCAGGCGGACCAGTAGGTTCTCTCCCCTGAATAAAACGGCGCCAGCCGTACCAGGGAGAGAGGGCGGGAACCGGCGTCGCCGCTCACCGCCCCCGGCGTGGGAGCGGCCAGGCGGGGTCCCTCAAAGTTGCAGACGCCAGCCGTAGGGCACCAGCGGCGCGCTGGAGCCCCCAATAGGCGTCGTGGCTGCAGGCGGGAACCGGAGCCGCCGCTAGCCGCCCCCGGCGTGGGAGCGGCCGGGCGGACTAGCAGGCTCTCCTCCCTGGAACGGCGGAGCCGAACCGGCGGGAGAGAGGGCGAGGGCCGGCGTGTGGTCCCGTGAAGTTGCAGAACGCCAGCCGTAGGGCCCCAGCGGCGCGCTGGAGCCCCCGATAGGCGTAGTGGCTGCAGGTTGCAGCCCGGGGCGGGAAGCAGCGCTGTGGCGTACAGCGCCGCGAGCCCCGGAGGCAGAAACAACGTGGCGTCGTGGCTGCAGGCAGGAAAAAAACCACGCCGCTAGCCGCCCCCGGCGTGGGAGCGGCCGGGCGGGCTAGCAGGTTCTCCTCCCTGGGACGGCGGCCAGCCGAACCGGCGGGAGAGAGGGCGAGAACCAGCAAGTAGTCCCGTGACGTTGCAGCCGTCCGCCGTAGGGCACCAGCGGCGCGCTGGAGCCCCCTATAGGCGTAGTGGCTGCAGGCTGCGGCCCGGGGCGAGAAGCAGCGCTGTGGCGTACAGCGCCGCGAGCCCCGGAGGCAGCAGAGTCCGGTGGAGGGAAAAACCAGGCAGGCCACAAGGCTAGTGGAGGCTAAGTGAAGGAAGCACAAACAGCGGGCACCGCTGCGTGCCCACAAAACCTGCCAGGAGGGGCCCGTAGCCCTGGCCGGCGAGACCAGTGCGGCGGGGACAACACGAGAAACCACCGGACAAACATTGGAAAGTCCTAGCCAGCTAGAAGTAAAGAAAATAGCGACACCCAGCTAGGGCGCGCTAGCAATCAGTGCCCTGGTGAGGGCCTTCTAGCATGAGGCTATCAAACAAGGAACGAGCAAGCAAGGCACTTGCTAACACTCGAAAGACTCACCACATGAAGCAGCCTGCGGGATCATCGAAGGAAATTCCGAGGGTGGGTGTCCTCACCAGCGATAAGTCTCCAGCATCGAGCACACTTCCAGGGGAACAAGGATAGCAGCATGCTAGCCGAGGGCCGTGGAACATCGATAGCTTGAAGCTAGGCTAAGCTACAAGAGGCTATCGGACAATAACAAGCTCAGAGAAGAAGCTGGAAACTTACAGCGAGGAAACAGGTGAGAACGCCGAAACTGTTGGAACTGAAGAATAAAGACGTACAGGAGATATTCTATAAAGGCCAGTGGCCGACTTCCTAGCCAACGCTTAGGCTAAACTTTACAGAAAATTATACTTATATGGCTGAGTTCGCGACACTCTAGTTGCAGGTAAGCAGAGGTGCGGAAGAGGAAGTTATGATAGCCCGCAGGGCTTATATACACTCGGGGGCGGTGCCCTCGTTTGTGATTGACAGCCCTACCGACAAATGATATTTCTCGTACGGGAGCTTATGAGTTTTACTCTGTTGCAGCGCCAGATGGCGCTGGTTATCCCAATGGGGGACCTTGTCTGGAGGTATGACAATCCAGTCCGTGCTGGGTAATTATAGACCCATCTCTAATTTACCTTTTCTGGGCAAGGTCCTTGAAAAAATTATCTTTCATCAATTGGATGTGTTTCTGCAGAACAATAAGGTGCACAACAAATTCCAATCCGGCTTCAGGAAAGGACACAGCACAGAAACTGCACTTGTAAAAGTTATTAATGATCTTAGGGTGGCTGCTGACAACAAAGATGTGTCCGTTCTCCTACTGCTGGACCTAACGGCGGCTTTTGACACAATCGACCATACAATTCTAATACAACGTCTCGAACACTGGGTAGGACTGTCTGGGACTGCTCTGTCCTGGTTTTACTCTTACCTAACAGGCAGAAGCTACTTTGTTAATCTAGCTGACTTTGAGTCAAACAAACACAAGATCTGCTCTGGTATTCCACAGGGCTCAATTCTTGGACCTTTATTATTCTCCCTCTATATACTGCCGCTGGGAGAACTTATTTCCGCTCACGGTGTGAATTTCCATTTCTATGCTGATGACACCCAGTTGTACCTTTCGGTGGCTCCGGATGACCCCTGTGCTCTAGACCCATTGCTGACGTGCGTGTCTAGCATAAAATGCTGGATGAGTGAGAACTTTCTCAAGCTAAATGAGGACAAGACAGAAGTTCTCATAATTGGTTCTACTGCCCAAAGAGAATCAATAATAAGTAGACTTGGTAACCTGGCTAAAGAAAGTAACACCTCTGTAAAGAACCTGGGGGTGATCATTGATGCTGAATTAAATTTTAATACACACATTAATCATGTCACGAAGATTGCCTTCTTTCACCTTAGAAATATTGCACGAATTAGAGCTTATCTGTCGCTGAACGATGCAAAAACGCTGATCCACGCTTTCGTTTTCTCTCGGCTGGATTACTGCAACGCACTTCTCTCTGGTCTGCCAAAGAAAACAACTGACAGACTACAACTTGTTCAAAATGCGGCAGCCAGAGTTTTAACTAAAACTAAGATAAGAGAACATATTACTCCAGTCTTAGCGTCGCTACACTGGCTCCCGGTTGTTTTTAGGATTGATTTTAAAATACTTTTACTTGTTTATAAAGCTCTAAATGGTCTGGCACCTTCGTACCTCTATGACTGCCTGCATAGATATGTTCCAACCCGCCCACTCAGGTCCTCTAGTGCAGACCTACTTGAGGCGCCAACAATGAAATATAAAAAATATGGTGAAGCAGCTTTCTGCTTCTACGGACCGACAGCTTGGAATAAACTCCCACTACACCTAAGACAGGCAGCCTCTGTGGATAGCTTTAAAGCACAGCTCAAGACCTATTTCTTTACTCTTGCTTTTAGCTACATTTTTAAATCTCTGTGCTGCTAATTGACGTCCGCACTGTTCTGAAATTGTTATTTCTCTGCTTAATTGTAATAATTTTAATTATTTCTTTTTATTCTGTATTTTTTATTTTATTTTACTGTTTCTCTGTTAAGCACTTGTGCTTCATTTTCTGCTCTGTAAAGCGCTTTGAGCTGCATTTCATGTCATGAAAGGTGCTATACAAATAAAGTTTTATTATTATTATTAATAAACAATGATTTTTTTTTACTAAAGTAAAAACACTTCATGCCAAGAACGCTGAAAAGCTACATGCACCGCTGGAAACAGGAGCACTCCTAGTTAATGTGCGTCTTCAACATAGAAATGCTACAACTATAACACCATGTACCGACATGTTTCGACCAGAAGCTGGGCATCAGGTGATGATGACCAGCTTCTGGTCGAAACATGTTGGCAGTTGCCTTTTTTAATATGTTGTAATAAAGGCTTATTCCCCCCTTTTAAACCTTGAGTGCCTGGATCACCTTTTTTCTATTTTATGACTTGATCCTGTCGATCCAAGAGCACCATTATACTCATTTTAGCAACTGGCTTTCTCTCTCTTTCTCTCTGTCATAATTGCTATAGTTTATAGTTATCATTCTTGGCGTGTGTAAAGACTGCAGTGAATACTACTTATTAACATTGAGCTAGATCCAAAACTTTTCTTATTAGGCCTTTACCCGATCGGCCATAGGATAAAAAACAACGAGATAAAATTTCTGGATCTTGGGTTCCTACAAGCCAAAAGGGTTATCACCCTCTCATGGAAAAAGACAGGGAAACCTAGCATCGCTCAGTGGTTTAAGGAACTGTCTTTGTGCCTTCCATTAGAAAGAATCACATACACTCTCAAAAACAAACAAGAGCTGTTTGAGAAAATATGGGGGAACTTTATTCAGTATATAAAGGGCAATGATCTCTCCTATTTGATGGAGGAACCGGGAGTGGGGTAGCAGCTTTTTTTTCATTTGCTTTTCTTTCTTTTCTCTACAGTCGTTTGTTTGGCCGTGTGGCATAGGAATCTGGTTGTTAATGTTATATGTGCTCTTTGTACCATAATTATTTTATATTCTTATGTGTCGTGTTAATGTCAGGGTTAGTTTTTTGTGTGTGTTTTTTTTAGTATATTGTATACTTTTTTTGTTTTGTCTGAGCTTTGAGTGTGGTCTTTTGTTGTATTGTATATGTTGTTTTGTATGTCTTAAAAAAAAATAAAAAAAAAATAAACATATTGTTTAAAAAAAAAAAAGACTGCAGTGAAGAGAATGGAAGCTTGTACTCACCACATCTGTACTCTGGGCAGCAGGACAGAGCGCTGTAGCCAATCACCAAGTGGTTGCCGTGTTCACAGGGAGGAGCCTCGCTGTCACAGATGGTCATGTTGCACTCTGACCAGGGCCGACGTTCACAGGGGAGGAGAAGTGAAAAGGTTGACAATGGCATGCGATGGCCCGTGGTAATTCAATGAACAGTACATGGTACTGTGTGTACTGGGTGTGTTGGGAAGGGCAGCCAAATGGACTTGGGCCGGGCAATATGGATCAAATATCATAAATATTTTGACCAAAATACCTCCATAATTGATGTTGTGACGACAATATTGTCACAACATCAATCAAAGATTATATATACTGATGTAATCTGTACCATATGTCATTTGTTTTACAGGAAACTCTTATTTATAAACTATTATGATCTACTATTCATATCATGATATACAGTACTGCACATGAGGGGAATGTGTGTCTCCATAGAACAGTGCTGAAATACACAGACTTGTACATGGACAAGTGAAAAAATACTAAAATGTAGGGGTTCAGCCAACCATAAACTATTTCAAAAGGAGCAGTGCTGGCAGAGAACAGAACCAATTAATCATGCTGTACAGCAGAAAGAAAAAAAATACATCTCACCACAGATCTTCTTAGGACAGCAGGCTCCCTCCTCAATCACATCCAGAACATACTCTCCCTCTCTCTCGCACAGCGGGGCCGGGCTGTCACTGTCGCCGCAGTCTGGCTCCACCGCCACCACTGAGCCGTTCTCCATGCACTGGTACAGGCAGCAGCTGCGAGCGGAGCCATTCCACACCTCGCCGGGGGCCCGTGGGTTCCCTTCATTGTCAGTGCACACTATAGAAGAGCCAGAGCCACGCGTTAACGAGCTGATGTCCACGGGTGTTCAGATCAAACCTGCCTTTACCTGGCTGCTTTTATGTCTTTGTAAATAGCCAGTCTCCGTCCTCTCAGGAATAATGTTTCTTGCCTATTATTCTTGCCTTGCATTTACTGCTCTATAATAAAACACTTGTGTCTTGTTAGTCTGGTTGCCCCTGCAGGGCCCTGCAGGGCGACCAGACTTGTCCAACTTTATTCCTTTCCATCCACGCCAGATGAACTTTGTTTTACCGCACTACTCCTCAG
The DNA here is from genome assembly GCF_963921795.1 of Nannobrachium achirus. Classification (NCBI taxonomy): domain Eukaryota; kingdom Metazoa; phylum Chordata; class Actinopteri; order Myctophiformes; family Myctophidae; genus Nannobrachium; species Nannobrachium achirus. The sequence goes on from NC_137820.1 coordinate 18,621,523, forward strand.
CACACACCTGGGCCATACTATATGTCAAATCGACTGGCTTCATCAGGACACGCAGGGGTGCTGATTACATTTTACCCATTGACTTTAATTAAAAAATATTTTTTTCCCAAATATGGAGATGACTGACATCATAGATGTCTGACATTATAGACCACATGGGACTGACACAGTATGGCCATACATGGGCATACAAGGCCGTCGCACAAAAGTAGTGAAAACAGGCGATCTACAACACACAACGCCTCGCATTGTTAAGATGAAAAATGAAAAACAAACGGCTTTGGACATACAGGGTTTTCACCCGACAACGACGATAATATGTATGTGTGTGTGTGTAGATACAACACACATTCATTCACATAACTCACTCACACACTCAGTCAGTCACTCACCACAGCGGTCCTCAGTTACACAGAAGGGCGAGTCAGCGCGGTGTAGGATGGTCCCGGCGCGGCACACACACTCCTCTCTGATGAAGGAGCAGGTGTTTTCCTCATAGTACTCCAGGTTCAGACAGGTGCGGCTGGCGCAGGTGCTGACACACGGCTGGTACTCCTTACCGGCGGGACACCGCAGCGCTGCCAGGCCACCGGGGTTACAAACATAAACCTGTTACTGCAGTGCTTCTCAAACTAACTAAATGTATTCGGCTGCCAGGCCCCATCTGACCATGATTTGTACCAGGGACCCCCAGAAGATAAGATTTGTGTTGTCAAAATGATCAAAATTAAAACATTTTTGATATTTTAAAATATAAAAAATATACAGACAATGTAAACAAGCTTGAGCTTGTATATGCACACTTTTTTTGAAAAATATCAAAAATGTTTGATATGTAGAAAATGGGATAATATTTTTAACACAACATCTTCTCTGCTGGGGGTCCCTGGCACAAAACGTTTTCAGATGGGTCCTTGCCAAGAAAAAACACTGCATTACACACTCTCTTAGAAAACCAACCCAACCTGGAACGACAGACAGATAGATGTCACCTGCCAATCATCCCCAGTGTGCCTGACAGGGTCTGATGCTCACATCTTTTTGAATTATTGCGACCGTCAGGTCGCAGTTTAGTATCAAAACCTCCACCGGCCGTCCGTCTGTCCGTCCGTCCGTCCGTCGGTCACGCGTCACACGTCACACCTTTGCCCTGCTCATATCTCCGCATCAGTATGACATCACACTGCTTGGTGTGTGCCGTCAGGGTCATTTGTGTACGGTGTGATGTCATACTGATGTCAGCAGTGTGATGTCATACTGATGTCAGCAGCTATGTCTCTATATATGGAGTTATATGTTGTTCGTGTCCAAATATGGGGCTTGTGAGGTCAGACTTAGTGAGATTCGTCGGTTATCTCCATATATGGAGGGAGAACCAGCTTATGAGCCGATGAGTTGTGTCAGAGTGGAGATCCTGCTTGCATCTAATCTGTCGGTAGATAATGCCGGTCTTATATAAGGGTCATTTGTGTACGGTGTGATGTCATACTGATGTCAGCAGTGTGATGTCATACTGATGTCAGCAGCTATGTCTCTATATATGGAGTTATATGTTGTTCGTGTCCAAATATGGGGCTTGTGAGGTCAGACTTAGTGAGATTCGTCGGTTATCTCCATATATGGAGGGATGTGTTGGTTATCTCCATATCTGGAGATTCAACCTTCAACGATTTTGACATCTTGTTACTAATCTGTCGGTAGATAATGCCGGTCTTATATAAGGGTCATTTGTGTACGGTGTGATGTCATACTGATGTCAGCAGTGTGACAGGAGATAAGCGACCAACGGTCGCTTATCTCCCGATTAGGGAGTCTTACTGGTTATTGTTTGGTGTGTGTGT
>NC_137820.1:18625863-18648363 GCF_963921795.1 Nannobrachium achirus
AACAATGAAACTATATGGTCTCTATGGGTTGTGGGGGGTCCCTGCTTCATCTCTCTCTCGACTAAGGGGTCCTTGGCCTGAAAACATTGACCCCTGCACTAAAGCCAGTCTATTCCTGCTGGTGTTTGGAGCTATACCGTACCTTGCTGTGGCAGGGTGTGAAGGGTCTCTGCTGCAGCATGGTGAGGCAGGTGGAGCAGTCGCCCGTGGTGCAGTTGTCCCCGACGCGGCGCATGTGTTCGGTCTCGTCCAGCGTGTGTACCCTCCAGGCCGACAGGAACAGCCCCATGTCACTCAGCTCTCTGACAACGGTGCCGTTGGGCAGCTTCAGGTCGTCCGCCGGGTTCCCGTCACAGCAGCCTGGCACGGCACATGCAGACAGATGTAACCTGCCAATCAACCCACCAGTGTGCCTGACGCAGGGTTAAGGCTCACATCTTTTTGAATTATTTGCGTGCGTTCGTATACTTGTATTACTATTTACTATACCTGTGAGAGACTAATGTCCCACAAGTACAGTAAAGACGCCTCAGGGCGACGAGGTCGCACCATGTCTTGACCATCTGGCCAGTGATGTACATCGATGACATCAGGGATCTCCATATATGGGCATAAAAGGGATTCAGTGATGTCACAGTGATGTGGACATTAGGGATCTCCATATATGGGCATAAAAGGGATTTGTTTCCCTGGCATCACAGGGATCTCCGTATCTCCATATATGGGCATAAAAGGGATTTGTTCACCCCTGGCATCACATGGATCTCTCTAACAGGGCATCATCTGGGATACAATCCCTTTTATGCCCATATATGGAGATCCTTAACACTGTGATGTCACCTGATTATGCCCATATATGGAGATCTCTGCTCTGAGTATCTGACATCACCTGTGATGTCACCTGTGATGTCACAGTGAAGTGTCAGGGCCAGGGGAACCACAGTGTCAGGCGTTACACGTATGCATACGGACAAACTTAAACTAACTGTGTAATCATATAGTGTCGAATTTAGATAATGAGTTTTCATACAGTATGTATCTTTATCTTTGTCACATGACTGTATTCCCTGCATACAGTCTTTTCCTGTCCTGCTTGGCTCCATCACTCATGTCTCATATCTTCCAGCCACCTCTGCAACTGCATATACTGTATACTCTGTATACGCTTAATGAACTGCAGAACTCATCATGTACTGTAAGACATGCCCGGTGTCATCTTGTTCTCCAAGCAGGCTGCTGGCCGTTCAGAGGGACAAAATCCAACTGAATGATCAACCGCCTCTGTAGACACTTTCTACCTGGCATCCCTATTTTGGGCATGTCAATATAATTAACTTTATTTTATTTTTTAATTGAGCTACAAACAGGCAACGTGTTATGAGTTTTTATATTGTCTATTTTCATGTCACACCGTCGTAGGACGGACTTTATGGTTATGGTTATGGATGTTCTACCTTTAGTTGGACCAGCAGGATAAAGGAGAATTCCGGACTAGCCATTTTATTACGTTAATCTGATGTTATGATATTCCAGAACGATCGGTACAGGTTTGATATAGAGGTTTATCTAGAGTCCTCGGCATCTCCGGCTGCGGGCGGTGTGATTTTACGCTAAATCGCTTATTTATTTATTTTTTGCCTATACCACTGTTTAATGGATGAAATAACAGTAAGAAATTACGGTAAGAAAAGCACTCGCCCAGAATTCTCCTTTAAATAAAAATGGCATTTAAAAAATAAAGATAGTAAGACAAATGTGTGTGTGTGTGTGTGTGTGTGTGTGTGTGTGTGTGTGTGCGTGCGTGCGTGCGTGCGTGCGTGCGTGCATGTGCCTCTCGTGGGTACCGTATGTGCATTCGTTTTTTTCCCCACTGCATTTGCATAAGCATGGTGTGAATAAGGGACAGACAGAGATACAGAGAGACAGATGGAAAGAGATATACTTAATTCCTGTGAAAGTGTAATTACATCCACTGGGCTTTCAGACAGCACTACTAAGTGGCATTATCGTTATCACTCGAGTGGGAGTGAATTTGTGCATTGGCTACAGGCTTTTTTTTATCACTCAAGTCTGCACTATAAAATGTTAGTGTGAGTGTTAATTTAACTGTGTACGCATGTAATCAAACAGACAAACAGACTGTAATGGAACATTTGTTTACATGTGTACACTCACAGAATGAAAGAGAAAAATCAAAAACGGTCACACGACCGAAAGCTTGCATTAAAACGTATATGTATCTGCACAGTGTTTTTGAATGTGCGGCTGCTGTTTCTTCTCTTTAACACTCTCAAGATTGATGTGTGTGTGTGCACATGTGTATGTGCGTGCGTGCACATGCATGCATGCTGTGCACGTGCAAGAAAGTGAAGCAATTACAGTCCCATACAATCCTGCCTCCTTGAATGTTTTGCCTCCACCTCCAAATGTCCCCTTCATGTCTCTGGCTACCATTTTGTAACCTCCTCTTCTCCCTCTCCATGCTCCCTAACCCTAGCGAGCCCCAAACTGTCACAGAACCTGAGGTCTCTAAACCCCTCCACTCTCTCTTTTATTCCATCCTCTCCTCTCTCTCTCCCCCTCCCCTGAAACCTTCCCCTCCCTCTCAACTGACACTGCAACTTCCTCCTTTCTATCCATCGCTTTATCTGTCTTTGACCGCAACCACGCTCTCTCCTCCCCTCTGTGTCCGCCAGTTCCTCGGTTTGGTCAGTTCCTCGGTTATCTAAATCCTTCAGAGTTGAGTGAACACGCCTCGGGTCAGCTGAAAGGACGTCGCGCAAAATGGGACAATCAGATGACCTCTCTTTCATTTACTCCTTTATGCCTTCTCCGTCTCATTATCCACTGCTACGTTCTCTTTCTATTGCACTAAGATTCAGTCCTCTGCCTCTAACCCGAGGTAACTCTTCACCTCCCTCCTTAAACCCCTTCCACCTGCCCGCCCCCGGCCGCCTCTGCTGAAGCCTTCGTCACCTATTTTGATAAGGAGATTGATGAAGCTCTTTCTCCCATATTCCCACTAATCAATCATCTAACTCACCTAACGCTAACCCCAGCATATCATGCCTGTCTTCCTTCTCTCCTCTCTATCCCCAGATGAGGTCCTGATAGTGGAGTCATCCACCAAGCCCGACCACCTGTTCTCTCACTCCATCCACTCCTCAATCTTCCAGGTCACTGCCCCTGGTGTACTCCCATTCATTACCATCAACACATCCATCACCCCAGGCTGCATCCCAGCTGCCTTCAAGTCAGCCAGAGTTACTCCACTCATCAAGAAAAGCCACTCTTGACCCGTTAGACGTCAAGAACTACAGACTGGTAGCACTCTTTTCCTTTTTTTTCTTGGTTTGAAACAACTTTTTGCTGAATTTGGGAAAAGCTTGTAAACACCTCAAAATCGGAGTTCAACGTCCCCCCAAACTAACCCCCAAAAATCTCCTGAATTCCGACAGTCCAATGTTGGCAACCCTGGTGTCTGTGTGTGTGCATGCGCACGCTCTTGTGTGTGTGTATGTGCGTGTACTCACCACACAGGCCTCGTGTAGGTGCAGATCCATTACCAGCAGTAGTGTATTGTAGCACCATGATGCCAGTGCTGTGGTACCACTGTATGTTGACCCCCCCGGGCGTGTTGATCAGATACATGCTGCCCGTGTCATCCACAGACAGAGCATGGCGGGAGAAAGGCAGCCTGGCCGGTCTGTAGTTCACCAACACCTGGAGACAGACACACATAGCAATGGTAAATAGGGCTGTCAAAATTATTACATAATCGTCTAATCGTGATTATTTAACATTATCGCAATTATTTTTGTCATAATCGTCATAATCGTGAATGTTGAAAAATGTCCGAAATAGTGGAAATAGCAGATCTACAAGTAGTTGTAGTTGTAGATCGGCTATTTCCACTATCAAAGTTATTTTTTAAGTAGTAAGTTGTCAAATATGTCAGTAATTTCTTTGTATATTTAGGTTATGTGTCATATCTACCATGTACAACTTCAAAGCCTAAAAGCCAAACAGAAATGTAATTATCAACGACAAAAACACAATTAAATCGTTAATCGCCAATTATTTGAGTGACAATTAATCGTCATGTAAAATGTCATATCGTGACAGCCCTAATGGTAAACATCTGTAATATGAGAAAATGATGACAAAGAGTCAATAATAATGTGAAAAGGGGTTTGAGGATCGTAGACAACAGCGGCATGTACAGTCTGAATGGAAAAACACACAAACAATGACTTTCGCCCACAGGGGTGTCGCACCAAATTCTGGGCCCTGGGTAATTTAACTATTGAAAAATAGCAGTTATACAAGCTCAAAGCGCGGCACCGAGTTACTTAGTTCCAGGGACCCCCCAGAAGCAAAATTTGAGTTACAAATGTTCGCTTAAAAAATACATATATTCAAAGATTAGCACACATTTTCACGACTTTTCAAAAACAGCAGATATACAAGCTCGCAACGCGTTGAACGCGGCACTCGGTGCCACGCTGTGAGCTTGTATATCTGCTATTTTTCAATAGTTAAAATAGGCCCCTCCACCTTGGGCCCTGGTAACTCAGTCCCACTTCCCCCCCCCCCTTGTGAGCACCCAGTTTGAAACTTTGTCAGACGGTCACCTTGCGGTCCAGTCGATTGATGATGATTCTGTAAGCGGAGGTTGTAATGTTCAACTTCATGAAGCACAGACCAGACATGCCTCCTGTAGGACTCTGGGCGAGAAAATGACGGACATAAGCAGTCACAGGTTAGGACGAAAATGCTTATTTTGAACACTTTAAAATATCTACAATACGTTTAGTCCCAAATACCAACCTAACTGTCGCAACTGTCGTAACTGGTCATAATATTTACAACAGAGGTTTTGATACTCACAGATCTTCGGATGGAGTTAACACTCTAAAAAGGGAAACAGAAGGCCATTTATTAAAAAATAGCATAGTGAAGTATACAACCAATATGTTTCTCATGATTAGTGTACAATAGTACTTCTCTGACTATTCCTTCCATCTATCTTTCCATCTTTCTTTCTTTCCCCTCCTAGATAAACTTTTTTTGCCACGATACTCCTCCCACAGTTTTGGTGGCATGCACTTGGGCCATATCGACCGGCTTCATCGGGAATCCATTCCTTGCATTTTGCTAAGAGATAACGTTATATACTGTACTGTTTAATTTATATGGTATAAATGTATTTGTGAATGAATTTTCGCCATTGACTTTAATTAAAAATTAAACTCAAGAAATCTTGTGAAATGGAATGTCGCCGACCAATCATCAAGGACGATGACACACGAACTTTTCCCAAATATGGAGATGACTGACATCATTTATATGTCTGACATCATAGACCACATGAGACTGACACAGTATGTCCATATATGGACATTCCAAGATATGGGCTTAAATAGTGATGACATCATGGATCTCTATACATGGGCATACAAGGGACAAGGACAGAATGGTTAGCACCGCTCGAATAGGGACAAGGACAGATACAGATATATTTGCAAGTGTGACTTGCCTCAAGGCAACCACACTTTCAATTTCCAATTGCATCTTTCAGGGTTCCCACACATTTTTACCAATTAATTTCCAAAACTTTTCCAGAATATTTAACCCAATTTCCAGGACTATATAACAATAATTCAGCTCAATAACAAGTCGCTTACTCCTATGCGCATTGCGCAATGCCCAAAGACAGGTAGTGTACGCCAGTGGTTCTCAACCTTTTCAGGCTGTGACCCCCGAAATAATCTTATTTTAACTGGGGACCCGGCACCCTGACGAGCACTAAGAGTTGATGAATTTTGTATAACACTTTTCTATTGTGAATATAGCCGATCTACATGCTCACAACGCCTATAACCAAAAACAATGCATAGCTATTTTTTTCAGGACCTTCCAGGACCCTTGATCAATTCCAAAACTTTTCCAGTACTGGAAAAATATTTTTCTAATTTCAAAAATAGTTCCAGGAATTTCATGACCGTGGGAACCCTGATCTTTGTAGTTTGTGGCTGTTGTGTGTTACCTGGCTGGTGGGGCATTTGTCCACGGTGCCTATGATGGTCTCTCTGGGCAGGCTGACCAGGATGTAGGAGCCGTTGTCATACAGCGCCACGTTGTTGCCATCGAACGTGATCACGCGCAGGTCGGACATCACCGAGCAACGACCTGGCGTGCACAGGAATGGAAGGACATCATTCTCTTTCTTAGCTATATGAATTGCTTAACACAAGGGTCTTCAACAGGGGGTCCTAAGAGTTACTACAGGGGGGTCCTCCAAATCTTTAAGTGATAGAAACTTTTTTCCTCTCCTTTTTTATATTAACTAACTGAACCCTAGCGTCCATATCTGAGAACGTTAGCCAAAAATAGCAGATCTACAAGCTCACAACGCCTTGCAGCACGAGGCGTTGTGAGCTTGTTGGTCGGCTATTTTCGGCAAAGAGGTTTGGTGCAGAGGGGAAAAAGAGCAGACAAAGTACAGAGTGAAATGTCAGGTGTATTAAGTATGGACGGTTCAAGTGGTTAAATATCTCAAAACACAAATTGACATGAATCCAACTGAGGATTGTGCTGTCAAACGATGAAACTATATGGAATCTATGAGGGGGTCCCTGCTTCATCTCTCTCTCAACTAAGGGGTCCTTGGCCTGAAAACATTGAAGACCCCTGGCTTAACATATTCCACACTGTGTCCTGGCATGCCTCAGTCTTCAGTAGTATAATGGGGTAAACTGCCTATTCAGTCCGCTAGATCAATTACAGCACTTTCAGTTCCCTCAATTAAAGACGTTAGACGCGACGCACATAGCAATGACAACAGCCTTCATTTTCAGTAACTAACTTTATGGAGAGGCTACAAACGCATGCTAATGGCAAAATGTAATATTAAACGCAATCCCGCTTCCTTAATTAATTGAAGTATGAATGAGAGTTGACTGGCTGGCGGATTTAATGTACCAAATGTCAGTTAATTAAAGATGTATAATTGCACAAACAGACGGCAGAGTAGACATGCTCGCTGAATAAAAGAATAAGAGAACAGAGAAGACAATAACAGCTCAAGAGCTTGTTTCTATTGAGGTCCTTTGAGGAGAATGAAAAGGGGAAGTCTGGGGAGGTGCTGTAAACACATCTTCATTGGACACAATGACACAATTAGAGTGAATCCATTATAGCCTCATTACAATTGAAAAACAACAACTGGAAAAATGCATCAATAATTAATACTTTACACAGAAGTAATCCCTGCCACTGCTGTATATCTTGAGGATAGCTGGAAAGCTATGCCACATATAGTTCCCACGGACCGAAAAGTGATCATGTCTAGACCGCTCGCTCTTAAATCTCAGAGGAATAAAATCCTGTTGTGTTCAGCAAATTCACAAAGTCATGTGCCTTCTATTTAGCGGCGCCTTTTGTCGTACACAGGGAATTCCCGATTGTTCATTTATCCTCTGAGAGTGTACACGTGTGACCAAAATGGACCTACAGTATAAGGATCCAGGCCCAGGGTCCATTTGGTCACACTTGTACACTCTCCGTTAAAACAGTGGTTCTCAACCTTTTCAGGCCGCAACCCCCAAAAGAATCATATTTGAACTGGGGATCCCCCCCCCCCCCCCACCCTGACAAGCACTAGTTGAGGCATTACATTTTGTATATCACGATTCTATTGTGAAAATAGCAGATCTACATGCTCACAACGGCGTTGTGAGCATGTAGATCGACTATTTTCACAATTTTCGGCCTCTAATATTTGACAATTTGGCCAATGTTTAATTTGACATTTTAGAGGTATTAAAAAGTCCTTAAATTGTCACTTTAGAAATGTGCTATACATTTAAACTTTATGTTGGTTTGTTTACTGTTGAGTCAGGAAAACAGTGTTGCACATTATGTCAAATCATCTATAATAATTATTATCTATTAACTATAAATAATTTGGGGACCCCCCTGGGGGACCCACAGGTTGAGAACCACTGCGTTAAAAGAACTGAATGGGTGCAGACTTACAGGGACACTGCCACTGCGGGCAGCAGGGGTCTGTGTTGGTGAGGATGGGCAGGCCCAGCAGGCTGCACTGGGGCATGGTGGTGTTGTAGCGACAGTGGAGGGATGAGTTGTGGAGCAGCAGCTCGCCATTGAAACAGATGAGCTCGGCACACTCGTCAATGCGGAAGGAGTACGGAGGCTGAGGAGCGAGGAGTACACAGTGAGGTGTCATCATAAGCGCATTGCATCATACTCCGTCGCCCGTCTAAAATATCGTTGTTGTCGGGTGGAAACCTTGTATGTCCAAAACCGTTCGTTTTGCATTTATCATTTTAAAATGATTTAAACTAGTGAAAACAGCCGATCTACAAGCACACAACGCCTCGCGGTGCTTGTAGATCTGCTGTTTTCACAACTTTTGTACGACGGCCTTGTATGATGAAGCAGGGCTTTGCTTTGCGAAAAAATCTACAAATTCGAAACTTGGAGATACGAGGTTTCTGCCCGACAGCGACAATATGTTCCTGGCTTCCTGCGAGCGACAATGTTGTACTGTAAATAATGAATAAGGCTTATATTTGTGTACGAGAGACAACAAAACATTTACCTGACAGGGAAAGATATGAATTGGCAAATCAAATCAAAGGATATACAAACACTAGTCTGTCAGACACACAGATACAGATACAGAGATAATGTATGACTGTATTGACTGCAAGAGCACAGATGCGGGGATCCCAAACATACCAGTGGAATATCTTTGCTGGAATTCTGGGGGAGGTGTGGATCAGAGCCACAGCCCAGACACATTCTCTCCACACATAGATTTACTGCGGGCGGGCGTGCGTGTGTAATGTGTATGTTTGTGTGTACGTGTGTGTAGGTGTGTTCATGTGTGTATACAATAGGGCATTAACGACTTGTGATTTTTGCAAGTCGACTCGAGTTGAAGTCACTTTATCGTTTGATGACGTCATCACATTGATCGGGGGTGGGGGAGGTGTGTGAACGGGGGGAAACCCCAAAACGACTTACCGTACCTCTGTACTTCATAGAATAGCCACACACATCAATTCCTAGCCTAAAAGATTATAAAAAAATAAATAAAAAAATAATTAAAAAAATCACAAGGATGCACCTAGGACGTATTATCAGTCAACGGGTCCAGCAACCTAAAGGGCGAGGTCGCGCCATTTCTTGGCCATCTGGCCAGTGATGTATATCGGACCAGTTATATATATATATATATATATATATATATATGGAGACCCCTGGTACCACTCTAACAGAATCCCTTTTATGCCCATACAGTATATGGAGATCCCGGTCTGAACCAGCCACACAGATATGGGCTGATATGGACATAAGGGATCTCCATATATGGGCATAAAACTAAGGGATTTGTTCCCTTGGCATCACAGGGATCTCCATATCTCCATATATGGGCATAAAAGGGATTTGTTTCCCATGGCATCACAGGGATCTCCATATATGGCAATATAAGGAGATCCCCCTCTGAGTATCTGAGACTGTGATGTCACCTGTGATGTCACAATGATGTGTCAGGGGAACCACAGTGTCAGGCGTTACCGGACGGACGGACGGACGGACATCTACGGACAAGCTGTGATGGTTCTGATAGTACACTATGACCTACGTCGCAATAAAGGTATGTCCCTTGCACAGTACTGTATGTGCTAGGTACTTTAGGTAGCCTACAATAGGACCATAATGGACGTGGTAATGACTGCTTCATACATTTACACATTTTGACTATTTCTGTGCAAGACCTCTTTAGTGCACAGGCTTTGAATTTGAGATAATAGGAAGTGTTCATTTCAATGTGTTCTGTGTGCAGGTCCCTGGCACGGAAGGGTCTTTGTGAGAAGAGTAGTGAGGGCAGGCTGACATGGTTCTGGAGTGTTTCTATGTTTGTATGAATGAAATGTAAAAACTAGGGGTGTAACGATATAGTAACTGTATCGAAATATAGTTTTTAACTTAAAAAATCGAAGTATATCGAAATTAAAACAGCTAAAATCGAATCGTATCGTTTTATTTTGTATCGTATCGAATCGGCAGTGCAAATAATCGATTGTATCGATACTACCTACTTGTGCATTGTATTTAGCATTTTTAAGAAGAAAAAATGAAAAGGAGGGGTTTAATTACTTTTCCTTTCCATATAGCTACACTGGTCTATCGATAAATGTGTGTAATCTCTGGGTTCATGTCAAGGTGCAGGTTTGTCAATATACAATGTCCATGTATTTGGCAGATAATCAATGTGTTTACTTATTTATATCCATAATAATACATGTTTCCCTTAAAAACCTGCACTATCCACACCTTTCACACAGATTTCATTTCTTTGCTAAATAGTTACTATATCGATTTTAAATCATTAAAGTTGTACCATGTAACTTTTTTTATAAAACAAATCTTAAAATTGTCCTAACTCTTAAATCGCTAAAGTTTTAGAACACCCACTCCGTTATTTTCAGCTTCTGAAGCCTTCTCTTTATATGTTTTCTATGATCCTGACCGGGGTCCGGTTTTCGCGCAAAAATTACGTCATCATACACTACCGGCCAATCACAGCGAGGGTTATACACTGCCGGCCAATCACAGCGCATCTTGAAGTGGGGTCACTAGCTATCACAATAGGGCGGCCATATTTGTAGGCGCCCGTGTGTCTCTATCTATACTCGGGTGAAACACTCCGTTTCTCCGGAATGCCTGAACGCACAGCAACCAGGGACCCCTCTAAAGATAGATCTCGGCGAGGTGGAGGCAGACGCGGGGGTGACGCGGGGGTATGAGGCCCGGTCCGCGTCGAAAAACGGCCGAAAGACGCGGACGCTACTGACCACTAGTTGAGCAACTTACACAGTATAGCTTTAAATCGAATCGTATCGTATCGCCATGAATGAACCAATATCGTCCATGTATTGTATCGTCAACCATGTATCGTGATATGTATCGAATCGCTATTAAAATGTATCGTTACACCCCTAGTAAAAACTAATGGATGAGATGGAGAATTCTTTGGTGTGAAGGACCAAAACCACTCATAACTCAGAAGTACAGTAAGTAGCTAGCCAACAAAAGGAGGGAGATGGCATCTTGGGGCCTCAGCCATAAGGATTCTCTGCACACACATCAATTCCTATCCTAAAAGATTGAATGGGTCAAGTGGTTAACCATGTTTTGTTTTGTTTTTCTTTAAAAAAAATTGTATGGTGGCCCCCGGCTTTAAGTCATTTTACAACTGTGGCCCCTTGCCAAATCTAGTTGAATACCCCTGGTTTAGAGGCTTAAAGTACACTAGCCTCTAAACTAAAGGTATGTTTAAGGACTACATATCAGTATGTCTAAAGGTAAATTACATTCTGACTTTTGGTGATGTAGGGTAGACGCCTGGTTCATACCTCAGCAAATGTTATGAAGATTTCTAGCTCTGGGAGGGGTATCTCAAAATCTGAGGGCCTCTGCTGCTAGACTATGTCTAGCCTCTGGATCCAGGCTTTTCAAGAAAAAAGCCTGGTTAAAGCCCCAAGTAACTGTGGTTCAGCCAATCAGGCGAGTCTGTGTGATACAAACACATTCCCCCACTCTATTACAGGCATCAAACAGGTCGTTGTCTTTGATGCTTTCTTTGATAAGAGAGATCACTAACGAGCTATTGACACTTGTATGGCTCAATCAATTACCGCAGTTCACAATCCCTTTCAAGTTCAAAGGGAGCAATTAAGAGCTCTGGCCAGCACGTGAAAAAAACAGATCAGTGAACAAATGCTATTGGCCGCTCAGATCCATCGGCTTGTATCCCCGCCCTTCTGGGTCATAGAATGTCCGGGCTCTTTCAGCCTAGACTATGTCTAAAGAAATCTGATTTGCAATAAAACTACTAGATACCTCCACACAAGCACTGGTTATTGTTTAATAGCATCTTAGGCAATGCAGTAACAGCTTATTTGACATAAATGTATGTTTTTCTTGTAAATGAGAGAAGGTAAAGGAGTCCTCACCACAAAATACAATATCCGCCTAAACTAAGGGTATGTTTAAAGGACAATATTTCAGTATTTCCAGTAAATTGCTTTGTGATGTAGGATAGACACCTGGTTCATACTTCAGCAAATGTTATGAAGATAAGAGTGAACATTGTCAAGTTTTAGGCTTTTTTTGCTTCCTTTGCCCTATTCGGATTTGCACTTTTCTGAGATTGGGGTAGGTCTAAAGAATAGCCAAAAAAAGAAAATTCGCAACAATCCATTTAATTAATGGGAGACCCCAAAGATGAGGAAAAAACATGGTTATGTTTAGTTCTAACACGGGTGGGGGTATCTCAAAAACTAAGGCCTTTTTTGAGGACTTGCTGCTGGACTAAAAGGAGTTGTCCTGTTTAACAGTGATTTTGAAAGTGACGATAATATATAGGACCAAAATGTATTCAAAAGAATTGTCCAGTATGAGCGTCTGTGTGATGATTACCGTACAAGCCCCAGTAGGCCAGATGAGGGGAGTGGTTGTCACTTCCTCTGTGGTGGTGGGTGACGTCTCGGGTCTCGTCAGCCGCTCCGTGGTCGTCGGCTCCATTGTGGTGGACTCCGTGGTCTCGGGTGCAAGCGTCGTTGGCCTCGTCGTTGGCCTTGTCGTGACGCCGACCGCGACTGTTGTGGTGTCCGCGACGGCGGCAGTGGACGTGCGGGGGGTAGTAGTGGCGGTGGTAGTCGCTGGTACCGGCCTTGCTGGCGTGGTGGTGGTGCTGGTGGCGGTGGGGACCCGCGTGGGAGTGAGGGTGAAGGTGGTGACTGCCGTCGTAGTGGTGGTTGTGGCGGTGGTGGTGGTGGTTGTGGGGGAAGTGTCTGGACGAGGTCTTCCGGGTCTCGTAGGTGGCCTAGGGACGGCCGACGTTGTCCGCGTCGTCGTCGGCCTCATGAGAGTGGTGGTGGGGGCGGTGGAGACGCCCGGCGTCGCCGTGGACGGGGCGGTCGGTGAGAGGCTTGGAGCGGTCGGGGAGAGGCTAGTAGCAGTCGTTGAGAGGCTAGGAGCGGTCGGTGAGAGGCTTGGAGCGGTCGGGGAGAGGCTAGTAGCAGTCGGTGAGACGCTAGGAGCGGTCGGTGAGAGGGTAGGAGCGGTCGGTGCGAGGGTAGGAGCGGTGGGGGAGAGGGTAGGAGCAGTCGGGGAGAGGGAAGGGGTGAGCGTGGTGGCCACCGTCAGGGTGGTGGATGCTGACGTGGTTACGGCGGGGGGGCCTGGGGCAGTGGTGGTGGTGGTGGTGGTGACCCCTGGGATCACAGTGGTCACTTCGGTGGTGCCGCGGGTGGTCACCGCCGGAGCGGCAGACGGAGTCGGAGCGCCAGTCGACCGGGTCGAAATGGTGGGAGCGAGCGGAGTCGGAGAAGTGGTTATGGTCGACGGGGTGGGGGAGAGTGTGACCCGCGCCGTGGATGGCGCGCTGCTGGGAGTGGTGGGAGAAATGGTAGTAGTGGTCCTTGTGGTGGTCCTTGTGGTGGTCGTAGTCCTGGCGGAGGAGGGTGTAGCGGTGATGGCTCTAGTAGTAGTGGTAGTGGTAGTAGTGGTTGTATCACCAGGGCTGCTGGGCCTACTAGTGGTGGTTGTACTTGTTATAGGCCTCCTGGTGGTGGTGGTGGTGGTGGTGGTACTTGTTGTAGGCCTCCTGGTGGTGGTGGTGGTGGTACTTGTTATAGGCCTCCTGGTGGTGGTGGTGGTGGTGGTGGTGGTACTTGTTATAGGCCTCCTGGTTGTGCTGGTTGTGCTGGTTGTACTCGTTATAGGCCTCCTGGTGGTGGTGGTGGTGGTGATTCTAACTGGACGGGTTGTGGGTGTGGTGATCGGTGGTGCTGTAGTTGTTCTGTTGGACCGAGTGACATATGCAAAGGGGGTTGGAGTTGGGGGAAGGGTCACACCTGGAAGAGATGAATAAGAACAGAGTTAAGGAGATATCTTCCTGACGTTGAACATAGGGCTTGATTTCCAGTTACAGTACAGTATAAAAACATACTGGACTCGTCAAGATTTAGTACCTCTGTGACTAACAGAAGTGAGGTGTTGAACCTCAAGCTACGAACTTTCATAATGTATAAGCAAGTGAACATACACTGATATTATATTCAATAATAAAAGGATATGTTATTTCTGTGCTTGGATTGTGTGTAATTGTCATTTTAAGCTCAAGTACATCTGGTCTTTCAGACACCAAGTCTTTTGACTTTTTATGCTAGCCTTATGTCAGCTTTGTTTCATATAACAATTCTGCAAAAGGTCCAAACCAGTAAAACATAAATATTTGCCGGACCCTATCGAGGAAAGAAATATTGTATAGGTTCTTTAAAGTGTAAACATGGTATATTCTGTTATTTCCGTAGGTGCAAAGGGCTCGTTTTCCTCTGATGTTAAAAGGTTAAAAGGTATAAAAAATAAGAAACATTAATAAAACATTCAGCAGACACATAGGCCTGTAAAACATACTCTGATGGGATTCGATCCTGGGGCCAGTCACATGCAACTCCCTGAGCATAAAGACATTGTTTTTTATAAATATATTCTGAGATATACAAGAGAAACAGGTCGATATTACTCACAGTCCTCAGCGTAGACGCATCTCCTGGTGACTTCATCCATTAGCATCTTCTTGGGACAGCGTGGAAAGCAGCCCTCCACACTGCAACGCACACAGAAGACCATATTACACCAGTGGCGTCAGTTCAGCAAAAGCTAGGGTATGGCAAAGATGGGAGTCCTCATGGAAAAGAGGCATTACATTTTGTATAACATGGTTCTATTGTGAAAATAGCAGATCTACATGCTCACAACGCCTCGCGCTGCGAGGCGTTGTGAGCATTTTCACAATGTCTGAAAAAAACTAGTTTTGTCAGTTTTTTACACAGATTTCTACGGTTTCTTGGGCTGGATATGGCAGCCTGGAATTGTTGTTCAAGTGCAGCTAAACTCAGCATGTTAGTAAACGTGCCACATGAATTGCACCTGTGCAGCTGACCTACAGAACCTGGGAATTTACCATTTTGTCAAGATGGGGAGAATACATCTTTCCCCCCCTGGACCCAGGGTATGGCAGCTGCATACCCCTGCCATACCCAATTGACACCCCTGTATTACACCCAAACACATGAATTCATTTAGTTGTTTTCGGACAGTACTTACGGGGGCAGGAAGTGGCACAATATGGCAGTCGGGTCATTGCAAGTTTGGACACAGGGGCTGGCACAGGTTTGGTATCGCCACTCACACGACATACGGTACGGGATGAGAAAACTGCTCTCTGACAAAAAGAGAAGAAACAGATGATTCAATATTTGTGTCACTTTAAGGTTTAGGTTTTGTTTATTTCATACTCACATGGCAGTTAACAAAAACCGAAATATGTGAATATGTATAGTATTTGTCAATGTACCTTATGAGTGAGTGCATCTGTCCATTTGTGTGTGGTTTTAATGATGTCTGTAAAAGCCTGTGTGTGTGTGTGTGTGTGTGTGTGTGTGTGTGTGTGTGTGTGTGTGTGTGTGTGTGCGTGCGTGCGTGCGTGTGTGTGTGTTTGATAGCTGGTATGTCTGCATGTGTTAGTACAGTTACAGTATCTGTTTATGTGTACTGTTGATGAATTGAATACCAAGGACCTCAACAGAAACAAGGACTTTTTTGGTGTGTTCCTTTTAGAATAAGGGCCCTTTCATCCATGTATCCAGTATTTGTTTTTTTTTTATAGTTCAAATAGTCGATCTACAAGCTCCCAACGTGTCGATGTAGATCAGCTATTTGAAGCAATTAAAAAAGAAATCTAAAAAGTAAAAAAGGGCAAAGTAGTTTAGGGATAAGGGGTAAGCCATGGACGAAAATAGGGACCCACGTGTTTTTTCTTTTTCTTTTACATTTTTGTTTAATAAAATATTAAATCAATCAATCAATACTGGTGTGTACAAGGGCATTGGTTCTCAAAGTGGGGACCCCATGGGTCCTTGAGGGAGTTCCAGGGGTCCCCTGCTAAAGGGATCAGAGTTAAACTAACATTATATAAATTGGGGTCTCAGAGATGGTAGCCCTAATGCAACTGAGGGTCCTTGAAATTAAAACAGTTCGGAATCACTGCTAGAGAAGTAAAAATCCTCTCTTAAGGGGGTCCCTGGCATATTTTTTTCAAATGGGGGTCCGCGGGCTAGTAAGTGTCAATTTGGGGGTCCTTGACATGAAAGAGTTTGAGAACCACTGTACTAGGGAGGGAGCATTACTGACCCTCCAAGGTGAAGCTGCTGCTAGTCTTGAAGTCCTCTGCGTTTTGGTATTTCTGGGCTCGTGCAGCCGTGCGGGTCAGCGTCAGGAAGATGCCTGGTTGGGTGATCAGCTCGAAGGAGGCGTGGCCCGGCAGGAACAGCCCCTGGTGCTGGATGAAGGTCGCCCTGCGACTAAACTCTGGCCCTCGACTCCAGCGCTCCATCTGGAGGCGGCTTCGCCCCGACACGGTCAGGAAGTAGTTTGGTCTCTCTGCGGATTCCAGTGACACCATAGGCACGCCTGGTGAAAGAGAGTGAGGTCAGCGGTGGGCAATATACTCTAGGGCATTCAGCAAATATTCGAATATTCGAATATCAAAGTCACTATTCGACATTGTTCACCGAAGTCGAATATTTGCTCATTTTTATTTTTTTATTGTTTTCTCTTTAAAAAATATATAGTTTATAAAGCTTGGCTAGATAGGAAGTCATAAGAATGAGTTGTCAATGCCCCTGGTGGATGAATTTGTTAATGCTCTTTACCAGGGGTTCTCAAACCTTTTTAGGCCGTGACCCCCAAAATAAACATATTTGAACTGGGAAAGCAATTAGAATTGTAGGTATTGCATTAAATGTGACTTGGTTCCACAGATGAATATTGTGAAAATAGCAGATCTACATGCTCACAAGGCGTTGTGAGCATGTAGATCGGCTATTTTGATTGATTGATTGATTGAAGAATTTATTAGAAGTTTGCAATAGAAAAAAGTACAGTTTCATGACAGTACAAATCACTGGTACAAGGTCAACTAAAAGGAGATCCTAGAAAGCCGAGGCTTATTTCCATAGGAACCACACTTTAAGTATCTCATATAACATTGAAAGACAGACGGATAGAACATAGTACTTTATCTAGGATAATATCAGTTTCAAAAGCATAACATCAAATACAAAGGCAGAAAAAAGAATAATAAAAGGGGGGGGGGGGGGCATGGGGACTTAGTCTATTTACAAGTCACGGGTAGCAGCTGTCTGAAGGTGACTTTTCATACCAATTTTGAAGGAGGCTAGGGATTTGCTCTCCTTTAGGGCTTGAGGAAGGGCGTTCCACATGTTGATGGTGTAGCAGGAGAACGAGTTAGAGCCTTGTTTAGTGTTAAATCTACGTTGATGATGATTAGTGGAGCTGCCTCTGGTGTTGTGGTCGTGAACATCCTTGACCTTTAAGAAGTAGTTTGACAGGTACATGGGAATCTTGGAGGTGTAGTGTATCTTGTACACCAGGCCCATTGCAAGATGCTGTACTCTGTCAGCTACTTTGAGCCATCCCACGCTTTCGTGGTGATGATCGGTAAGGTGGGTCAGAGGAGGGAGACCAAGCACAACCCTAATTAGTTTGTTTTGGGCTGTTTGAAGCTTTAACTTTAAGGCGGCTGGGGCATCGCGATACCAGACAAGGACTCCGTAATCAATGAGGGGCCCAATAAGAGCACCTCCTAGTGTCTTTTCACAATGTTCGCCTCTTGCTTACCAGTCCTGTCGAATATTCGACTATTCGAATACTTTGAGGTCGATTCATTCGAATACTAAAAATCACTATTCGTGAATGCCCTAATATACTCACACCTGTATAAGTGCGATTTAGTATGGAAACCTGCAGATCATGTCTGTCCGTCCGTCACGCCTCATGTCATGCTCCATATATGGCTGTGTCAGTCTCAAGTGGTCTATGGCGTCATACATATGATCAGATGTCAGTCATCTCCATATTTGGGAAAATATGGCCACATTATGTCACACTCAATATACGGCCAAGACACTAAATTAATTCTGTCCTTTTATGGGAATGCCCCAGATATGACAATATCTGGTAATTCCCTGGGAATGCTCATATATGGAAATATTCCAGAAATTCCCAGGCGTGACTGACGCACGGACAAACATGAGCTGCAGGTTTTCAGAACGTCAAAGACCACATGAGACTGACACAATATGTAGTATGAAAACCTGATGATCATGTCATGTCACGGACGCCTCATGTCACGCTCCATATATGGCCAAGACATCAGTGGCGTCAGTTCAGAAAAAGCTAAGGCATGGCAACATGACTGGTGTCTTGCACGCGTGCGAAAAGCAAGACACCAGTCATGTTGCCATACCTTAGCAACAGGCATGATGTATTTATTTTAAGAAGTACATATAATATATAATTATATATACCTATAATATAATCCTAATACCTTGTTAAAGTGACCATTTTGTAACATTTTGCATTTGTAGTTATTTTACTGTAATTTACCAACATAATAACCCGATAGACCACAGATAGACAAAGAGACATTCATGGATTCATATTTAGAACTAACTTTTATCTTCCCCCCTGGACCCAGGGTATGGCAGCTACATACCCCTGCCATACCCGATTGACACCCGTGCAAGACATCTCTCCATACTATTATGGAGCTGGCCAATACCTCTACATCTGACCTCACCTGTTCTGACATCACAATGATGACTTGACCAGCCAGATTAATAATTTAACTCCTGCTTCTTAACTGTGCGAGGCGTTGTGTGCTTGTAGATCGACAATTTTCACTAGTTTTTTTTTTAATGATGAATAAAAACTGTTTTGTACACACAGATCCTTCTAAAAAAATCTGTATATTGTGTGAAAAAGCATTGCAGATGCCCTAGCACCCCAAATCATAACTGACTTAGGAAACTTCCCACTGCACTTAAAGCAACTCTGACTTCAGAAGGTTGACATTTCTCTTGTTTTGAGTGGTCTCGAATCCTTGTTTCGAGTGGTCTCATGTAATATTGTAATATTTTGAAATATGGACTTTTGACATTCATGAGCTGTATGCCATATATTTTAACAAAAAAAGGTTAATAATTCAATGAATGTGCAATGTATCTAGATTATATGAATGTTTCAAGAAATATATGAAAGTTTCAAGAATTTTTACTTTTATACAATATTCTAATTTTTCGAGAATGTTCTGTATAAGGTTTCCACCCAACAACAGCGATATGAGAAATTCAATACAGAGAATGTCCCTCTTTTCAACGTGTCTCTTCACTACTTCATATTCGTCATTCTCGGTCGATGGGATGCTGACCATATTCTTTTAGGATCATTTATATGTGCTCATAGTATTCAATATTGAGATGTACCAACATTTGATCCATGTGAAATCATATTATTAGTCATGCTTGGGATTTAAAAGCTTCACTGAGTTTACTTTTCACTGCTTTCACAGCTTGTTTTAAAAGAGGTTTTACCCAGAAAAGATGAATGTTAAAAAAATCATTTAGCTGCTTTCTATTGTTTTATCTATTTTATCTATTTAGACTTCAGTGGGTGGGGGGCCTGGGGGCATGCGTACAAGTGGCTAAATATGTCTTTTGAGACACAATAAGCCGGCGATTTCTTTATTACTATTTACAGTAAAACTACTAGCTCCCATAAGTCCCATCTGGCCATGAAAGATCGTGGTGCATCTTTGGAATGGGAAGCAGGAGGTAAACAATGAGTCTACTACACACAGTATGGCTTGTACACATGCCCCTGAGGTCCTTCTACAACTGCACCATCGCAAGCATCCTGACGGGTGGATTAATCAAGTGGTACGGCGGGAGCTGTATTGTTCTTCAGCAGAAGGCACTACAGAGAGTGGTGCGGACAGCCCAGCAGATAGTCAGAGGTGAGCTTCCCTCCCTCCCGGGAATATACGAGAAGCGATGCGTGGCCAAGGCTGAACGAATTGTCGGGGACATCCACCATCCCGGCCACGGCCTGTTCAGGCCAGTAACGCGGCCGCGGCCAGGCAAGCGGTACCTTAGCCTTGCCAGCCGCACTCTCTGGAGTACCTTCTTCCTGGCCGCCATCAGACTCATGAACAAACACTGAACTACACGGCCTGGACTATATGGCCATATGTCTGTGGCTTATGTATTGGCATTTTGCACAATTTTTTGTACGTTGCACAATTTTGCAGTTTTTGCACTTTTTAGGTAGTTTAGATCTTTAAGCAGCTTAGGTTTGTAGCAAATTAATACTGATTTTAATGTGGTATTCTTAAGACCGTAGCTGCTGCATTTGCTTTGTGCACAATTCATTTCACTTGCCTTTTACTTGTAATTGGTATTGTTGACAATAAAGTTGAACCTTGAACCCCACACACTGAAATCAAAATCACAAAAAATTATAGAAAGGAAATGAAAAGGATTTAATACTCATCTTTTCTTTTCTCTAATTACAATCTAAAACACATGAACCCTTGTTGTAAAAAACTAACGTTGTACTTTAAGCCGTATTTTATACTCGGTCGCACGATGGGTGTTTCATACATCATTCATACACTTGTGTAAACGTGTGAAAATGGAACCTCACGTGTCTTGGGCTCCTTCTGCAGTCCTGTGGTGACCATGAAGTTGAAGAGCAGCCCCGGGGTGGGTAAACGCCCTGGGTCCTGTCTAGTCAGGGGAAACACCAGGCCGCTGCTACGGTTCACTCCCAACATGGTGTCATTATAGATGGCACTGACCAGGGCGTAGGGCCCGTCACCCAGCTCTGTAGGGAAGTTAGATATGCTTTTAAATCTTAAGGGTAGGGAAAGTGGTTAAAATAAGAGTTAAATAGCTCTTTATTCTGATAGTACTCGTTGCTATAGGGCAGGGTTCGTTCCCAATAGGCGGCCCGCTGGCCATTTGCGGCCCACGGGGGGCTACTGTCTGGCCCCCACCACCCCCAGTAATAATGGTGGTATAAGAGCAGCAACAACACTAGTATATCGTCATTGTCGGGTGGAAAACCTGTATCTCAAAATGTGTACGTTCTTTTGCAAAGTAAAGCTCTGCTTCATCAAACAAGGCCGTCGCACAAAAGTGGTGAAAACAGCAGATCTACAAGCACACAACGCCTCGCGGTGCTAGGCGTTGTGTGCTTGTAGATCGGCTGTTTTCACTAGTTTAAATCATTTTTAAAATGATAAATTGGACAATTTCACCCGACAACGACGATATCTGATCTGTCACTGGAGTAGCGGGAACGCCACCGTCGCCCCCTGCAATGTTGTGGCCCTCAGCTTGGTACCCTAGACATAATTTGGCCCTTGGGGAAAACTAATTGGGGAACCCTGCTATAGGGTGTTTGTTGATCAGTAACAGGAGTCTCCATGTCTCTATGGCTCTTTATTTAACAGAAGATTGCACTTTCAGGTCGGGATACCAATTTTATCCAATCAGGATAGAGAAGTCAGACCGAATACAGACGAAACAAGTGCAATTGGAAGTGATGACACAAAATTGCAACTGGAAAACTATAAAAATCAAGATGATAAATGGGTACTCTGCCCTTATTAAAGAGCTGGAGAAACAGGGAGACTAATCCAAACGACAATCTAGTCTATACTGTAACAGTGATCAGAATATAGTCACATTTAAATTCACTTACGCAATATATATTTTAATTTTATTCTGATATATCCTATTTTTCCATATCACTTATTGTATCTATTATGTTGCTATAATGTTACTTGTAGTACACTCATACATACCTTGGTTGTAGTATTCACAGTCGAAGGCTGCAAGAGAGCAAGATAAACACAGTTTATCACGTATTCACAGACCAGCGATTCTCAACCTTAACCTTAACGTCAAGGACTCGCAGTTTATTATGCATTGGTCCACGGACTTCCATTTAATAGGATTTTTATCTCTCTGACCGCAAGCTACACAGTAAAATTCCATTTGGTCCATTTGGTTCCATTTGTACACTTCAGTCAGGAACTCTTGCTTCAAGTAGATTTAACCATTTATTGCCAACAAATGGAATACAGTTAAACTTTGCATTAATGGCTCCGCTGTTAAGATGTTCCCTAAATATTGCTAAGCAGCATGTTAAGAAAAATCAGCGAACGCTATGCAAAACCCCTCACAGGTATACAAGAGCGGGCTGCGGCCATAACCACTTCTCCGACTCCGCTCGTTCCCACCAAGACGTTTAATCAGATTAACTTGAGTCATGCAAACTTGAATGCAGTTTAACATTAAAGCCAGAGAACATTGACTTCAGTTTACAACACATGCTGCTGTTAAATTAAAAGCTAATGGATGTTTGGAGAATTGTCTTCGATATAATGGTCAATATCCACCCACAACTCAATGAATGAAATGCGTGTTGAAGGAACTCGTCAGCCTATGCTCATATAATTGGTCCTGA